>NW_024717585.1:0-18840 GCF_018991925.1 Homarus americanus | reverse complement strand
GTGAGGTATTGATTATATGTAGAAGTCCGCGTGCTTTATTGGGTTAATGAAATATATGTGGGTCCTCGTGGTTCGAAGCCGGATTTGGTAAAAAGTTGCTCTGATCACCTAAGCGGCACAGATGGGCACCATTAGAGGTTCACAGCGCCATAAGCTCGTTCAACAGGCTTTGTGTGAAATATAGCAGAGTCTAGGACTGCTTTTATTGTCTGGTGGCCCATAGGTAGCGTTCCTCGGTCACAATTATAGGATCGTGGGTTCGAATCCTGGTGAAGTGAGGTGTTGATTATATGTAGAAGTCCGCGTGCTTTATTGGGTTAATGAAATATATGTGGGTCCTCGTGTTTCGAAGCCGGATTTGGTAAAAAGTTGCTCTGATCACCTAAGCGGCATGGGTGGTCCCCATTAGAGGTTCACGGTGCCATAAGCTCGTTGAACAGGCTTTGTGTGAAATATAGCAGAGTCTAGGACTGCTTTTATTATCCTGGTGGCCCAGAGGTAGCGTTCCCCGGTCACAATTATAATATCGTGGGTTTAAATCCTGGTGGGGTGAGGTGTTGATTATATGTAGAAGTCCGCATGCTTTATTGGGCTAATGAAATATATATGGATCCTCGTGTTTCGAAGCAGCATTTGATAAAACGTTGCTCTGATCACCTAAGCGGCACGGGTGGTCCCCATGAGAGGTTCACGGCGCCATAAGCTCTTTGAACAGGCTTTGTATGAAATATAGCAGTGTCTAGGACTGCTTTTATTGTCCTGGTGGCCCAGACGTAGCGTTCCCCGGTCACAATTATAAGATCGTGGTTTCAAATCCTGATTGGGTGAGGCGTTGATTATGTGTAGAAGTCCGCGTGCTTTATTGGGCTAATGAAATATATATGGATCCTCGTGTTTTGAAGTCGCATTCTATAAAACGTTGCTCTGATTACCTAAGCGGCACGGGTGGTCCCCTATAGTGTATTCACAGTCCCATAAGCTCGCGAAACGGATTTGTGTGAAATATATTCAGAGTCTAGGACTGCTTATAGTGTGTCCTGCGGCCTATAGGTATGCTCCTCGGTCACAATTATAAGATCGTGGGTTCGAATCCTGCGGAGTGAGGTGTTGATTATATGTAGAAGTCCACGTGCTCTATTGGGCTAATGAAATATATATGGATCCTTGTGTTTTGAAGTCGGATTTGGTAAAACGTTGCTCTGATCACCTAAGCGGCAAGGATGGTCCCCATTAGAGGTTCACAGCGCCATAAGCTCGTTGAACAGGCTTTGTGTGAAATATAGCAGAGTCTAGGACTGCTTTTATTGTCCTGGTGGCCCAGAGGTAGCATTTCCCGGTCACAATTAGAAGATCGTGGGTTCGAATCCTGGTGGGGTGAGGTGTTGATTATATGAAGAAGCCGCGTGCTTTATTGGGGAAATTTAATATATATGGATCCTCATGTTTTGAAGCCGGATCTGGTAAAACGTTGCTCTGATCACCAAAGCGGCACGGGTGGTCCCCATTAGAGCTTTACGGCGCCATAAGCTCGTTGAACAGGCTTTGTTTGATATATAGTAGAGTCTAGTACTGCTTTTATTGTCCTGGTGGCCCAGAGGTAGCATACCCCGGTCACAATTATAAGATCGTGGGTTTGAATCCTGGTGGGGTGAGGTGTTGATTATATGTAGAAGTCCGAGTGCTTTATTGGGCTAAAGAAATATATATGGATCCTCGCGTTTCCAAGCCGGATCTGGTAAAACGTTGCTCTGATCACCTAAGCGGCACAGGTGGTCCCCATTAGAGGTTCATGGCGCCATAAGGTCGTTGAACAGGCTTTGTGTGAAATATAGTTGAGTTTAGGACTGCTTTTAGTGTCCTGATGGCCCAGAGGTAGCGTTCCCCGGTCACAATTCTAAGATCGTGGGTAAAAATCCTGGTGGGTAGAGGTGTTGATTATATGTAGAAGTCCGCGTGCTTTATTGGGCTAATGAAACATATATAGATCCTCGTGTTTCCAGGCCGGATTTGGTAAAACATTGCTCTGATCACCTAATCGACACGGGTGGTTCCCTATAGTGGTTCACAGCGCCATAAGCTCGTTGAACAGGCTGCAAGGAAATATAGCAGAGTCTAGGAGTGTTTTTATTGTCCTGGTGGCCCGAGGTAGCGTTCCCCGGTCACAATTATAAGATCGTGGGTTCAAATCCTGGTGGGGTGAGGTGTTGATTATATGGTGAAGTCCGCGGCTTTATTAAGCAGTGAACAGGCGGCGAATCTCAGGTCAGAAGTCGACGGTAAATGTTGTCGATCACCTAAGCGTGATATTTGAATCCTCGTGTTTCGAAGCTGCATTTGGTAAAACGTTGCTCTGATCACATAAGCGGCACGGGTGGTCCCCATTAGAGGTTCGAGGCGCCATAATCTCAGTGAACAGGCTTTGTGTGAAATATAGCAGAGTGTAGGACTGCTTTTATTATCCTGGTGGCCCAGAGGTAGCGTTCCCCGGTCACAATTATAAGATCGTGGATTTAAATCCTGGTGGGGTGAGGTGTTGATTATATGTAGAAGTCCGCGTGCTTTATTGGGCTAATGAAATATATATGGATCCTAGTGTTTCGAAGCCGCATTTGGTAAAACGTTGCTCTGATCACCTAGGCGGCACAGGTGGTCCCCAATAGTGGTTCACAGCGCCATAAGCTCGTTGAACAGGCTTTGTGTGAAATATAACAGAGTCTAGGACTGCTTATAGTGTCCTGGTGGCCCATAGGTAGCGTTCCTTGGTCACAATTATAGGATCGTGGGTTCGAATCCTGGTGGAGTGAGGTGTTGATTATATGTAGAAGTCCGCGTGCTCTATTGGGATAATGAAATATATATGGATCCTTCTGTTTCTAAGCCGGATTTGATAAAACGTTGCTCTGATCAACTAAGCGGCACGGATGGTCCCCATTAGAGGTTCACAACGCCATAAGCTCGTTGAACAGACTTTGTGTGAAATATAGCAGAGTCTAGGACTGCTTTTATTGTCCTGGTGGCCCATAGGTAGCGTTCCTCGGTCACAATTATAGGATCGTGGGTTCGAATCCTGGTGAAGTGAGGTGTTGATTATATGTAGAAGTCCGCGTGCTTTATTGGGTTAATGAAATATATGGGGGTCCTCGTGTTTCGAAGCCGGATTTGGTAAAAAGTTGCTGTGATCACCTAAGCGGCACGGATGGTCCCCATTAGAGGTTCACAGCGCCATAAGCTCGTTGAACAGGCTTTGTGTGAAATATAGCAGAGTCTAGGACTGCTTTTATTGTCCTGGTGGCCCAGAGGTAGCGTCCCCCGGTCACAATTATAAGATTGTGGGTTCAAATCCTGGTGGGGTGAGGTGTTGATTATATGTAGAAGTCCGCATGCTTTATTGGGTTAATGAAATATATATGGATCCTCGTGTTTCGAAGCCGCATTTGGTAAAAAGTTGCTCTGATCACCTAAGCAGCATGGGTGGTCCCCATTAGAGGTTCACTGCGCCATAAGCTCGTTGAACAGGCTTTGTGTGAAATATAGCAGAGTCTAGGACTGCTTTTAATGTCCTGGTTGCCCAGAGGTATCGTTCCCCGGTCACAATTAGAAGATCGTGGGTTCGAATCCTGGTGGGGTGAGGTGTTGATTATATGTAGAAGTCCGCGTGCTTTATTGGGCTAATGAAATATATATGGATCCTCGTGTTTCGAAGCCGCATTTGGTAAAACGTTGCTCTGATCATCTAAGCGGCACGGGTGGTCCCCATTAGAGGTTCACGCCATTAGTCGTTAAACAGGCTTTGTGTGAAATGGCAGAGTCTAGATCATTTATGTCTGGTGGCCTAGAGGTATGTCTCTCATTGCCAATTATAAGATTGTGGGTTCAAACTTGGGTGAGGTGTTGATTATATGTAGAAGCCCTCGCTGCACTTTATTGGGCTAATGGAACATATGGCGGATTCTCGTGTTTCCAAGCTGGATTTGGGAAAACGTTGCACTGATCACCTAAGCTGCACAGGTGGTCCCCATTAGAGGTTCACGGCGCTATAAGCTCGTTGAACAGGCTTTGTGTGAAATATAACAGAGTCTAGGACTGCTTTTAGTGTCCTGGTGGCCCAGGAGGTAGCGCTCGGTCATGAATTTATAATATCGGGTTCAAATTCTGGTGGGGTGAGGTGTTGATTATATGTAGAAGTCAGCGTACTTTATTGGGCTAATGAAATATATATAATCCTCGTTTCGAAGAAGCAGCACGGATAAAACGCCACTCTGATCAATTAAGCGGCACGGAACTTATGAGAGGTTCACGGCGCTAAGGCTCTTTTGGAACAGGTTGTATGAAATATAAAGCAGTGTTCAGGATCGCTTTTTATTGCCCTGTACCAGACGTAGCGTTCCCCGGTCACAATTATAAGATCGTGGGGTCAAATCCTGGTGGAGTGAGGTGTTGATTATATGTAGAAGTCCGCGTGCTTTATGGGGCTAATGAAATATATATGGATCCTAGTGTTTTGAAGTTTATTCTACAAAATGCTCGACCACTCAATCGGCACGTAAAAGTCCCTATGAAAATTCACAGCCCAAGCTCGTTGAACAGGATTTGTGAAGTATATCAGAGCCCAGACTGCTTATAGTGTCCCAGGTCTATAGGTAGCGTTCCTCGGCTGCCACTATAAAGATCGTGGGTTCGAACTTGCGAGTGAGGTGTTGATTATATGTAGAAGTCCACGTACTCTATTGGGCCACGAAATATATATGATCCTTGTGTTTCGAAGTCGGATTTGGTAAAACGTTGCTCTGATCACCTAAGCGGCACGTGTGGTCCCCATTAGAGGTTCATGGCGCCATAATTTCGTTGAACAGGCTTTGTGTGAAATATATCAGAGTCTAGGACTGCTTATAGTATCCTGGTGGCCCATAGGTAGCGTTCCTCGGTCACAATTATAAGATCGTGAGTTCGAATCCTGGTGGAGTGAGGTGTTGATTATATGTAGAAGTCCGCGTGCTCTTTTAGGCTAATGAAATATATATGGATCCTTGTGTTTCGAAGCCGGATTTGGTAAAACGTTGCTCTGATCACCTAAGCGGCACGGATGTTCCCCATTAGAGGTTCACAGCGCCATAAGCTCGTTGAACAGGCTTTTTGTGAAATATAGCAGAGTCTAGGACTGCTTTTATTGTCCTGGTGGCCCAGAGGTAGCGTTCCCCGGTCACAATTAGAAGATCGTGGGTTCGAATCCTGGTGAGGTGAGGTGTTGATCATATGCAGAAGCCGCTTGCTTTATTGGTCAAATGAAATATATATGGATCCTCGTGTTTTGAAGCCGCATTTGGTAAAACGTTGCTCTGATCACCTAAGCGGCACGGGTGGTCCCCATTAGAGGTTCACGGCGCCATAAGCTCGTTGAACAAGCTTTGTGTGAAATATAGCAAAGTCTAGGACTGCTTTTATTTTCCTGGTGGCCCAGAGGTAGCGTTCCCCGGTCACAATTATAAGATTGTGGGTTTAAATCCTGGTAGGGTGAGGTGTTGATTATATGTAGAAGTCCGCGTGCTTTATTGGGCTAATGAAATATATATGGATCCTCGTGTTTCGAAGCCGCATTTGGTAAAACGTTGCTCTGATCACCTAAGCGGCACGGGCGGTCCCCATTAGAGTGTCTGGCGGCGCCATAAGGTCGTTGAACAGGCTTTGTGTGAAATATAGCAGAGTCTAGGACTGCTTTTATTGTCCTGGTGGCCCAGAGGTAGCGTTCCCCGGTCACAATTATAAGATTATGGGTTCAAATCCTGGTGGGGTGAGGTGTTGATTATATGTAGAAGTCCGCGTGCTTTATTGGGCTAATGAAATATATATGGATCCTAGTGTTTCGAAGCCGCATTTGGTAAAACGTTGCTCTGATCATCTAAGCGGCACGGGTGGTCCCCATTAGAGGTTCACGGCGCCATTAGCTCGTTAAACAGGCTTTGTGTGAAATGTAGCAGAGTCTAGAGACTGCTTTTATTGTCCTGGTGGCCCAGAGGTAGCGTTCCCCGGTCACAATTATAAGATTGTGGGTTCAAATCCTGGTGGGGTGAGGTGTTGATTATATGTAGAAGTCCGCGTACTTTACTGGGCTAATGAAATATATATGGATCCTCGTTTTTCGAAGCCGCATTTGGTAAAACGTTGCTCTGATCACCTAAGCGGCATGGGTGGTCCCCATTAGAGGTTCACGGCGCCATAAGCTCGTTGAACAGGCTTTGTGTGAAATATAGCAGAGTCTAGGACTGCTTTTATTGTCCTGGTGGCCCAGACGTAGCGTTCCCCGGTCACAATTATAAGATCGTGGTTTCAAATCCTGGTGGGGTGAGGCGTTGATTATGTGTAGAAGTCCGCGTGCTTTATTGGGCTAATGAAATATATGGATCCTCGTGTTTTGAAGCCGCATTCTATAAAACGTTGCTCTGATCACCTAATCGGCACGGGTGGTCCCCTATAGTGGTTCACAGCTCCATAAGCTCGTTGAACAGGATTTGTGTGAAGTATATCAGAGTCTAGGACTGCTTATAGTGTCCTGGTGGCCCATAGGTAGCGTTCCTCGGTCACAATTATAAGATCGTGGGTTCGAATCCTGGTGGAGTGAGGTGTTGATTATATGTAGAAGTCCACGTGCTCTATTGGGCTAATGAAATATATATGGATCCTTGTGTTTCGAAGTCGGATTTGGTAAAACGTTGCTCTGATCACCTAAGCGGCACGTGTGGTCCCCATTAGAGGTTCATGGCGCCATAATTTCGTTGAACAGGCTTTGTGTGAAATATAACAGAGTCTAGGACTGCTTATAGTATCCTGGTGGCCCATTGGTAGCGTTCCTCGGTCACAATTATAAGATCGTGAGTTCGAATCCTGGTGGAGTGAGGTGTTGATTATATGTAGAAGTCCGCGTGCTCTTTTAGGCTAATGAAATATATATGAATCCTTGTGTTTCGAAGCCGGATTTGGTAAAACGTTGCTCTGGTCACCTAAGCGGCACGGATGGTCCCCATTAGAGGTTCACAGCGCCATAAGCTCGTTGAACAGGATTTTGTGAAATATAGCAGAGTCTAGGACTGCTTTTATTGTCCTGGTGGCCCAGAGGTAGCGTTCCCCGGTCACAATTAGAAGATCGTGGGTTCGAATCCTGGTGAGGTGAGGTGTTGATCATATGTAGAAGCCGCTTGCTTTATTGGTCAAATGAAATATATATGGATCCTCGTGTTTTGATGCCGCAGTTGGTAAAACGTTGCTCTGATCACCTAAGCGGCACGGGTGGTCCCCATTAGAGGTTCACGGCGCCATAAGCTCGTTGAACAGGCTTTGTGTGAAATATAGCAAAGTCTAGGACTGCTTTTATTTTCCTGGTGGCCCAGAGGTAGCGTTCCCCGGTCACAATTATAAGATTGTGGGTTTAAATCCTGGTAGGGTGAGGTGTTGATTATATGTAGAAGTCCGCGTGCTTTATTGGGCTAATGAAATATATATGGATCCTCGTGTTTCGAAGCCGCATTTGGTAAAACGTTGCTCTGATCACCTAAGCGGCACGGGCGGTCCCCATTAGAGGTTCATGGCGCCATAAGGTCGTTGAACAGGCTTTGTGTGAAATATAGTAGAGTCTAGGACTGCCTTTATTGTCCTGGTGGCCCAGAGGTAGCGTTCCCCGGTCACAATTATAAGATCATGGGTTCAAATCCTGGTGGGGTGAGGTGTTGATTATATGTAGAAGTCCGCGTGCTTTATTGGGCAAATGAAACATATATGGATCCTAGTGTTTCGAAGCCGCATTTGGTAAAACGTTGCTCTGATCACCTAAGCGGCACGGGTGGTCCCCTATAGTGGTTCACAGCGCCATAAGCTCGTTGAACAGGCTTTGTGTGAAATATAACAGAGTCTAGGACTGCTTATAGTGTCCTGGTGGCCCATAGGTAGCGTTCCTCGGTCACAATTATAAGATCGTGGGTTCGAATCCTGGTGGAGTGAGGTGTTGATTATATGTAGAAGTCCGCGTGCTCTATTGGGATATCGAAATATATATGGATCCTTTGTGTTTCTAAGCCGGATTTGATAAAACGTTGCTCTGATCACCTAAGCGGCACGGATGGTCCCCATTAGAGGTTTACGGCGCCATAAGCTCGTTGAACAGGCTTTGTGTGAAATATAGCAGAGTCTAGGACTGCTTTTATTGTCCTGGTGGCCCAGAGGTAGTGTTCCCCGGTCACAATTATAAGATCGTGCCTTCAAATCCTGGTGGGGTGAGGCGTTGATTATATGTAGAAGTCCGCGTGCTTTATTGGGCTAATGAAATATATATGGATCCTCGTGTTTTGAAGCCGCATTTGGTAAAACGTTGCTCTGATCACCTAAGTGGCACGGGTGGTCCCCATTAGAGGTTCATGGTGCCATAATTTCGTTGAACAGGCTTTGTGTGAAATATAACAGAGTCTAGGACTGCTTATAGTATCCTGGTGGCCCATAGGTAGCGTTCCTCGGTCACAATTATAAGATCGTGGGTTCGAATCCTGGTGGAGTGAGGTGTTGATTATATGTAGAAGTCCGCGTGCTCTTTTGGGCTAAGGAAATATATATGGATCCTTGTGTTTCGAAGCCGGATTTGGTAAAACGTTGCTCTGATCACCTAAGCGGCACGGATGGTCCCCATTAGAGGTTCACAGCGCCATAAGCTCGTTGAACAGGCTTTTTGTGAAATATAGCTGAGTCTAGGACTGCTTTTATTGTCCTGGTGGCCCAGAGGTAGCGTTCCTCGGTCACAATTAGAAGATCGTGGGTTCGAATCCTGGTGAGAGGAGGTGTTGATCATATGTAGAAGCCGCTTGCTTTATTGGTCAAATGAAATATATATGGATCCTCGTGTTTTGAAGCCGCATTTGGTAAAACGTTGCTCTGATCACCTAAGCGGCATGGGTGGTCCCCATTAGAGGTTCACGGCGCCATAAGCTCGTTGAACAGGCTTTGTGTGAAATATAGCAAAGTCTAGGACTGCTTTTATTTTCCTGGTGGCTCAGAGGTAGCGTTCCCCGGTCACAATTATAAGATTGTGGGTTTAAATCCTGGTAGGGTGAGGTGTTGATTATATGTAGAAGTCCGCGTGCTTTATTGGGGTAATGAAATATATATGGATCCTCGTGTTTCGAAGCCGCATTTGGTAAAACGTTGCTCTGATCACCTAAGCGGCACGGGTGGTCCCCATTAGAGGTTCCCGGCACCATAAGCTCGTTAAACAGGCTTTGTGTGAAATATATCAGAGTCTAGGACTGCTTTTATTATCCTGGTGGCCCAGAGGTAGCGTTCCCCGGTCACAATTATAAGATCGTGGATTTAAATCCTTGTGGGGTGAGGTGTTGATTATATGTAGAAGTCCGCGTGCTTTATTGGGCTAATGAAATATATATGGATCCTCGTGTTTCGAATCCGGATTTGGTAAAACGTTGCTCTGATCACCTAAGCGGCACGGATGGTCCCCATTAGAGGTTCACAGCGTCATAAGCTCGTTGAACAGGATTTGTGTGAAATATAGCAGAGTCTAGGATTGCTTTTATCGTCCTGGTGGCCCATAGGTAGCGTTCCTCGATCACAATTATAAGGTCGTGGGTTCGAATCCTGGTGGGGTGAGGTGTTGATTATATGTAGAAGTCCGCGTGCTTTATTGGGCTAATGAAATATATATGGATCCTCGTGTTTTGAAGCCGCATTTGGTAAAACGTTGCTCTGATCACCTAAGCGGCACAGGCGGTCCCCATTAGAGGTTCATGGCGCCATAAGGTCGTTGAACAGGCTTTGTGTGAAATATAGTAGAGTCTAGGAGTGCCTTTATTGTCCTGGTGGCCCAGAGGTAGCGTTCCCCGGTCACAATTATAAGATCATGGGTTCAAATCCTGGTGGGGTGAGGTGTTGATTATATGTAGAAGTCCGTGTGCTTTATTGGTCTAATGAAATATATATGGATCCTAGTGTTTCGAAGCCGCATTTGGTAAAACGTTGCTCTGATCACCTAAGCAGCACGGGTGGTCCCCTATAGTGGTTCACAGCGCCATAAGCTCGTTGAACAGGCTTTGTGTGAAATATAACAGAGTCTAGGACTGCTTATAGTGTCCTGGTGGCCCATAGGTAGCGTTCCTTGGTCACAATTATAGGATCGTGGGTTCGAATCCTGGTGGAGTGAGGTGTTGATTATATGTAGAAGTCCGCGTGCTCTATTGGGATAATGAAATATATATGGATCCTTGTGTTTCTAAGCCGGATTTGATAAAACGTTGCTCTGATCACCTAAGCGGCACGGATGGTCCCCATTAGAGGTTCACAGCGCCATAAGCTCGTTGAACAGGCTTTGTGTGAAATATAGCAGAGTCTAGGACTGCTTTTATTGTCCTGGTGGCCCATAGGTAGCGTTCCTCGGTCACAATTATAGGATCGTGGGTTCGAATCCTGGTGAAGTGAGGTGTTGTTTATATGTAGAAGTCCGCGTGCTTTATTGGGTTAATGAAATATATGTGGGTCCTCGTGTTTCGAAGCCGGATTTGGTAAAAAGTTGCTCTGATCACCTAAGCGGCTTTTGTGGTCCCCATTAGAGGTTCACGGCGCCATAAGCTCGTTGAACAGGCTTTGTGTGAAATATAGCAGAGACTAGGACTGCTTTTATTATCCTGGTGGCCCAGAGGTAGCGTTCCCCGGTCACAATTATAATATCGTGGGTTTAAATCCTGGTGGGGTGAGGTGTTGATTATATGTAGAAGTCCGCATGCTTTATTGGGCTAATGAAATATATATGGATCCTTGTGTTTCGAAGCTGCATTTGATAAAACGTTGCTCTGATCACCTAAGCGACACGGGTGGTCCCCATGAGAGGTTCACGGCGCCATAAGCTCTTTGAACAGGCTTTGTATGAAATATAGCAGTGTCTAGGACTGCTTTTATTGTCCTGGTGGCCCAGACGTAGAGTTCCCCGGTCACAATTATAAGATCGTGGTTTCAAATCCTGGTGGGGTGAGGCGTTGATTATGTGTAGAAGTCCGCGTGCTTTATTGGGCTAATGAAATATATATGGATCCTCGTGTTTTGAAGCCGCATTCTATAAAACGTTGCTCTGATCACCTAAGCGGCACGGGTGGTCCCCTATAGTGGTTCACAGCTCCATAAGCTCGTTGAACAGGATTTGTGTGAAATATATCAGAGTCTAGGACTGCTTATAGTGTCCTGGTGGCCCATAGGTAGCGTTCCTCGGGCACAATTATAAGATCGTGGGTTCGAATCCTGGTGGAGTGAGGTGTTGATTATATGTAGAAGTCCACGTGCTCTATTGGGCTAATGAAATATATATGGATCCTTGTGTTTCGAAGTCGGATTTGGTAAAACGTTGTTCTGATCACCTAAGCGGCACGGATGGTCCCCATTAGAGGTTCACAGCGCCATAAGCTCGTTGAACAGGCTTTGTGTGAAATATAGCAGAGTCTAGGACTGCTTTTATTGTCCTGGTGGCCCAGAGGTAGTTTTCCCCGGTCACAATTATAAGATCGTGGCTTCAAATCCTGGTGGGGTGAGGCGTTGATTATATGTAGAAGTCCGCGTGCTTTATTGGGCTAATGAAATATATATGGATCCTCGTGTTTTGAAGCCGCATTCTATAAAACGTTGCTCTGATCACCTAAGCGGCATGGGTGGTCCCCTATAGTGGTTCACAGCGCCATAAGGTCGTTGAACAGGATTTGTGTGAAATATATCAGAGTCTAGGACTGCTTATAGTGTCCTGGTGGCCCATAGGTAGCGTTCCTCGGTCACAATTATAAGATCGTGGTTTCGAATCCTGGTGGAGTGAGGTGTTGATTATATGTAGAAGTCCACGTGCTCTATTGGGCTAATGAAATATATATGGATCCTTGTGTTTCCAAGTCGGATTTGGTAAAACGTTGCTCTGATCACCTAAGCGGCACGGATGGTCCCCATTAGAGGTTCACAGCGCCATAAGCGCGTTGAACAGGCTTTGTGTGAAATATAGCAGAGTCTAGGACTGCTTTTATTTTCCTGGTGGCCCAAAGGTAGCGTTCCCCGGTCACAATTAGAAGATCGTGGGTTCGAATCCATGTGGGGTGAGGTGTTGATTATATGGAGAAGCCGCGTGCTTTATTGGGGAAATTTAATATATATGGATCCTCGTGTTTTGAAGCCGGATCTGGTAAAACGTTGCTCTGATCACCTAAGCGGCACGGGTGGTCCCCATTAGAGCTTTACGGCGCCATAAGCTCGTTGAACAGGCTTTGTTTGATATATAGTAGAGTCTAGGACTGCTTTTATTGTCCTGGTGGCCCAGAGGTAGCATACCCCGGTCACAATTATAAGATCCTGGGTTTGAATCCTGGTGGGGTGAGGTGTTGATTATATGTAGAAGTCCGAGTGCTTTATTGGGTTAATGAAATATATATGGATCCTCGTGTTTCCAAGCCGGATCTGGTAAAACGTTGCTCTGATCACCTAAGCGGCACAGGTGGTCCCCATTAGAGGTTCATGGCGCCATAAGGTCGTTGAACAGGCTTTGTGTGAAATATAGTTGAGTTTAGGACTGCTTTTAGTGTCCTGATGGCCCAGAGGTAGCGTTCCCCGGTCACAATTCTAAGATCGTGGGTAAAAATCCTGGTGGGGAGAGGTGTTCATTATATGTAGAAGTCCGCTTGCTTTATTGGGCTAATGAAACATATATAGATCCTCGTGTTTCCAGGCCGGATTTGGTAAAACATTGCTCTGATCACCTAATCGACACGGGTGGTTCCCTATAGTGGTTCACAGCGCCATAAGCTCGTTGAACAGGCTTTGTGTGAAATATAGCAGAGTCTAGGAGTGCTTTTATTGTCCTGGTGGCCCAGAGGTAGCGTTCCCCGGTCACAATTATAAGATCGTGGGTTCAAATCCTGGTGGGGTGAGGTGTTGATTATATGTAGAAGTCCGCGTTCTTTATTGGGCTATGAAATATATATGGATCCTTGTGTTTCGAAGTCGGATTTGGTAAAACGTTGTTCTGATCACCTAAGTGGCATGGGTGGTCCCCATTAAAGGTTCACGGCGCCGTAAGCTCGTTAAACAGGCTTTGTGTGAAATATAGCAGAGTCTAGGACTGCTTTTATTGTCCTGGTGGCCCACAGGTAGCGTTCCCCAGTCACAATTTTAAGTTCGTGGGTTCAAATCCTGGTGGGGTGAGGTGTTGAATTTATGTAGAAGTCCGAGTGCTTTATTGGGCTAATGAAACATATATAGATCCTCGTGTTTCCAGGCCGGATTTGGTAAAACATTGCTCTGATCACCTAATCGACACGGGTGGTTCCCTATAGTGGTTCACAGCGCCATAAGCTCGTTGAACAGGCTTTGTGTGAAATAAAGCAGAGTCTAGGAGTGCTTTTATTGTCCTAGTGGCCCAGAGGTAGCGTTCCCAGGTCACAATTAGAAGATCGTGGGTTCGAATCCTGGTGGGGTGCCGTATTGATTATATGTAGAAGTCCGCGTGCTTTATTGGGCTAATGAAATATATATGGATCCTCGTGTTTTGAAGCCGCATGTGGTAAAACGTTGATCTGATCACCTAAGCGGCATGGGTGGTCCCCATTAGAGGTTCACGGCGCCATAAGCTCGTTGAACAGGCTTAGTGTGAAATATAGCAGAGTTTAGGACTGCTTTTATTGTCCTTGTGGCCCAGACGTAGCGTTCCCCGGTCACAATTATAAGATCGTGGCTTCAAATCCTGGTGGGGTGAGGCGTTGATTATATGTAAAAGTCCGCGTGCTTTATTGGGCTAATGAAATATGTATGGATCCTCGTGTTTCGAAGCCGCATGTGGTAAAACGTTGCTCTGATCACCTAAGCGGCATAGGTGGTCCCCATTAGAGGTTCACGGCGCCATAAGCTCGTTAAACAGGCTTTGTGTGAAATATATCAGAGTCTAGGACTGCTTTTATTATCCTGGTGGCCCAGAGGTAGCGTTCCCCGGTCACAATTATCAGATCATGGGTTTAAATCCTGGTGGGATGAGGTGTTGATTATATGTAGAAGTCCGCGTGCTTTATTAGGCTAATGAAATATATATGGATCCTCGTGTTTCGAAGCCGCATTTGGTAAAACGTTGCTCTGATCACCTAAGCGGCACGGGTGGTCCCCATGATAGGTTTACGGCGCCATAAGCTCGTTGAACAGGCTTTGTGCGAAATATAGCAGAGTCTAGGACTGCTTTTATTGTCCTGGTGACCCAGAGGTAGCGCTCCCCGGTCACAATTATAAGATCGTGGCTTCAAATCCTGGTGGGGTGAGGCGTTGATTATATGTAGAAGTCCGCGTGCTTTATTGGGCTAATGAAATATATATGGATCCTCGTGTTTCCAATCCGGATTTCGTAAAACGTTGCTCTGATCACCTAAGAGGCACGGGTGGTCCCCTATAGTGGTTCACAGCGCCATAAACTCGTTGAACAGGCTTTGTGTTTAATATAACAGAGTCTAGGACTGCTTATAGTGTCCTGGTGGCCCATAGGTAGCGTTCCTCGGTCACAATTATAAGATCGTGGGTTCGAATCCTGGTGGAGTGAGGTGTTGATTATATGTAGAAGTCCGCGTGCTTTATTGGGCTAATGAAATATATATGGATCCTCGTGCTTCGAAGCCGGATTTGGAAAAACGTTGCTCTGATCACCTAAGCGGCACGGATGGTCCCCATTAGAGGTTCACAGCGTCATAAGCTCGTTGAACAGGCTTTGTGTGAAATATAGCAGAGTCTAGGACTGCTTTTATCGTCCTGGTGGCCCATAGGTAGCGTTCCTCGGTCACAATTATAAGATCGTGGGTTCGAATCCTGGTGAAGTGAGGTGTTGATTATATGTAGAAGTCCGCGTGCTTTATTGGGTTAATGAAATATATGTGGGTCCTCGTGTTTCGAAGCCGGATTTGGTAAAAAGTTGCTCTGATCACCTAAGCGGCACGGATGGTCCCCATTAGAGGTTCACAGCGCCATAAGCTCGTTGAAGAAGCTTTGTGTGAAATATAGCAGAGTCTAGGACTGCTTTTATTGTCCTGGTGGCCCAGAGGTATCGTTCCCCGGTCACAATTAAAAGATCGTGGGTTCGAATCCTGGTGGGGTGAGGTGTTGATTATATGTAGAAGTCCACGTGCTTTATTGGGCTAATGAAATATATATTGATCCTCGTGTTTCGAAGCCGCATTTGGTAAAACGTTGCTCTGATCATCTAAGCGGCACGGGTGGTCCCCATTAGAGGTTCACGGCGCCATTAGCTTGTTAAACAGGCTTTGTGTGCAATATAGAAGAGTCTAGGACTGCTTTTATTGTCCTGGTGGCCCAGAGGTAGCGTTCCCCGGTCACAATTATAAGATCATGGGTTCAAATCCTGGTGGGGTGAGGTGTTGATTATATGTAGAAGTCCGCGTGCTTTATTGGGCTAATGAAATATATATTGATCCTCGTGTTTCGAAGCCGCATTTGGTAAAACGTTGCTCTGATCACCTAAGCGGCACGGGTGTTCCCCATTAGAGGTTCACGGCGCCATAAGCTCGTTGAACAGGCTTTGTGTGAAATATACCAGAGTCTAGGACTGCTTTTATTGTCGTGGTGGCCCAGAGGCAGCGTTCCCCGGTCACAATTATAAGATCATGGCTTCAAATCCTGGTGGGGTGAGGCGTTGATTATATGTAGAAGTCCGCGTGCTTTATTGGGCTAATGAAATATATATGGATCCTCGTGTTTCGATGCCACATTTGGTAAAACGTTTCTCTGATCACCTAAGCGGCACGGGTGGTCCCCTATAGTGGTTCACAGCGCCATAAGCTCGTTGAACAGGCTTTGTGTGAAATATAGTAGAGTCTAGGACTGCTTTTATTGTCCTGGTTGCCCAGAGGTAGCATACCCCGGTCACAATTATAAGATTGTGGGTTTGATTCCTGGTGGGGTGAGGTGTTGATTATATGTAGAAGTCCGAGTGCTTTATTGGGCTAATGAAATATATATGGATCCTCGTGTTTCCAAGCCGGATTTGGTAAAACGTTGCTCTGATCACCTAAGCGGCACGAGTGGTCCCAATTAGAGGTTCATGGCGCCATAAGGTCGTTGAACAGGCTTTGTGTGAAATATAGTAGAGTCTAGGACTGCTTTTATTTTCCTGGTGGCCCAGAGCTAGCATACCCCGGTCACAATTATAAGACCGTGGGTTTGAATCCTGGTGGGGTGAGGTGTTGATTATATGTAGAAGTCCGAGTGCTTTATTGGGCTAATGAAATATATTTGAATCCTCGTGTTTCGACGCGACATTTGGTAAAACGTTGCTCTGATCACTTAAGCGGCACGGGTGGTCACCTATAGTGGTTTACGGCGCCATAAGCTCGCTGAACAGGCTTTGTGTGAAGTATAACAGAGTGTAGGACTGCTTATAGTGTCCTGGTGGCCCATAGGTAGCGTTCCCCGGTCACAATTATAAGATCGTGGGTTCGAATCCTAGTGGGGTGAGGTGTTGATTATATGTAGAAGTTCGCGTTTATTGGGCTAATGAAATATATATGATCCTCGTGTTTCGAAGCCGGATTTGCAAAACGTTGCCTGATCACCTGGGTTAATGATGGTCCCCATTAGAGGTTCAAGCAGCATCATGCTTCGTTGAACAGGCTTTATGTGAAATATAACAGAGTCTAGGACTGCTTATAGTGTCCTGGTGGCCCATAGGTAGCGTTCATCGGTCACAATTATAAGATCGTGGTTCGAATCCTGGTGGGGTGAGGTGTTGATTATATGTAGAAGTCCGCGTGCTTTATTGGGCTAATGAAACATATATGGATCCTCGTGTTTCGAAGCCGGATTTGGTAAAACGTTGCTCTGATCACCTAAGCGGCACGGATGGTCCCCATTAGAGGTTCACAGCGCCATAAGTCGCTTAACAGGCTTTGTGTGAAATATAGCAGAGTCTAGGACTGCTTTTATTGTCCTGGTGGCCCAGAGGTAGCGTTCCCCGGTCACAATTAGAAGATCGTGGGTTCGAATCCTGGTGGGGTGAGGTGTTGATTATATGTAGAAGTCCGCGTGCTTTATTGGGCTAATGAAATATATATGGATCCTCGTGTTTCGAAGCCGCATTTGGTAAAATGTTGCTTTGATCACCTAAGCGACATGTGTGGTCCCCTTGAGAGGTTCACTGCGCCATTAGCTCGTTGAACAGGCTTTGTGTGAAATATAGCAGAGTCTAGGACTGCTTTTAGTGTCCTGGTGGACCAGAGGTAGCGTTCCCCGGTCACAATTATAAGATCGTGGCTTTAAATCCTGGTGGGGTGAGGCGTTGATTATATGTAGAAGTCCGCGTGCTTTACAGGGCTAATGAAATATATATGGATCCTCGTGTTTCCAAGCTGGATTTGGTAAAACGTTGCTCTGATCACCTAAGCGGCACGGTGGTCCCCATTAGAGGTTCATGGCGCCATAAGGTCGTTGAACAGGCTTTGTGTGAAATATAGTAGAGTCTAGGACTGCTTTTATTGTCCTGGTGGCCCAGAGAGGCAGTATCATTCCCCGGTCACAATTATAAGATCGTGGGTTCAAATCCTGGTGGGGTGAGGCGTTGATTATATGTAGAAGTCCGGCGTGCTTTATTGGGCTAATAATGAACAGGTAAGGGGATCCTCGTGTTTCCAAGCCGGATTTGGTAAAAAACGTTGCTCTGATCACCTAAGCGGGCACAGGTGGTCCCCATTAGAGGTTCATGGTGCCATAAGGTCGTTGAACAGGCTTTTGTGTGAAATAGGAAGCAGAGTTCAGGGACTGCTTTTATCGTCCGGTGGTCGAAATGGTAGCGTTCCTCGGTCACAATTATAAGATCGTGGGTTCGAATCCTGGTGAAGTGAGGTGTTGATTATATGTAGAAGTCCGTGTGCTTTATTTGGTTAATGAAATATATGTGGGTCCTCGTGTTTCGAAGCCGGATTTGGTAAAACGTTGCTCTGATCACCTAAGCGGGACAGATGGTCCCCATTAGAGGTTCACAGCGCCATAAGCTCGTTGAACAGGCTTTGTGTGAAATATAGTAGAGTCTAGGACTGCCTTTATTGTCCTGGTGGCCCAGAGGTAGCGTTCCCCGGTCACAATTATAAGATCATGGGTTCAAATCCTGGTGGGGTGAGGTGTTGATTATATGTAGAAGGCCGCGTGCTTTATTGGGCTAATGAAATATATATGGATCCTAGTGTTTCGAAGCCGCATTTGGTAAAACGTTGCTCTGATCACCTAAGCGGCACGGGTGGTCCCCTATAGTGGTTCACAGCGCCATAAGCTCGTTGACCAGGCTTTGTGTGAAATATAACAGAGTCTAGGACTGCTTATAGTGTCCTGGTGGCCCATAGGGTAGCGTTCTCGGTCACAATTATAAGATCGGTCTGGAATCCCAGTGATGCAGGTGTTGATTATATGCAGAAGTTCATGCGGCTTTATTGGGCTAATGAAATATATATGGATCCCCAGGTTTTGCCGGATTTGGTAAAACGTTGCTCTGATCACCTAAGCGGCACGGATGGTCCCCATTAGAGGTTCACAGCGTCATAAGCTCGTTGAACAGGCTTTGTGTGAAATATAGCAGAGTCTAGGACTGCTTTTATCGCCCTGGTGGCCCATAGGTAGCGTTCCTCGGTCACAATTATAAGATCGTGGGTTCGAATCCTGGTGAAGTGAGATGTTGATTATATGTAGAAGTCCGCGTGCTTTATTGGGTTAATGAAATATATGTGGGTCCTCGTGTTTCGAAGCCGGATTTGGTAAAACGTTGCTCTGATCACCTAAGCGGGACAGATGGTCCCC
>NW_024717584.1:10000-22911 GCF_018991925.1 Homarus americanus | reverse complement strand
AGTTACGTATTGCTACTGGAGTTAAGGTTGGATCAGCGCTGGTCTTGAACTAGGATGGTTATGATAAGAGCAGAGCGCTGTATCCACTCAGCCACCGCAAGAGAGAGAGAGAGAGAGAGAGAGAGAGAGAGAGAGAGAGAGAGAGAGAGATAGAGAGAGAGAGAGACAGAACAGACAGACAGACACAGACAGACAGACAGACAGACGCTAATAAGAAATACGGGAAAAAAATACACCAACAAAATACAGCCCCGCCCCCAACCAAGTCGTCTCCGTTCTGCTCTACTTCCTCTCTTTATTGCTTCTCCTTATGTCTTATTAACCATCTCTGTTATTACCCTCTGTTATTACCCTCTGTTATTACCCTCTGTTATTACCCTCTGTTATAACTGTTATTATGCTCTTTTTTCTGCGTTATTATGTTATTATGCTTCGTTATTATCGCATTACTGTGCTGTTATTATTTTTGGTTAATTAATTATATGAAGAAATTATGTGTGTGTGTGTGTGTGTGTGTTCATATATTCGTTCATGTATAAAAACATATACATACACATATACACCATACATTCACACACACACACACATATACACACACACACACATATACACACACACACACATATACACACACACACCATCAACGTAGAAATATACAGACATACATTCACAGAAGCTGACATACAGACACGGAAACACAAACGCACAGACACAGAAACACAGACATGAAGACACACAAACAGACATACAGACACAGACAGAAACACACGTACACAGACAGACAGACACACACACAGACTACCAGAGTCAACAGTGGCGTGGACAATGACACAAGATTCTACCTGATTGGTTAGGTTTAGGTTAGGTTAGGGTTTTGCTAGGGTTAGGTTTTGCTTGGTTAGGTTTTGGTTAGGTTAGGTTTTGGTTTGGTTAGGTTAGGTTAGGTTTTGGTTAGGTTAAGAAGTAGGAAGAGGTGTTGTGTTGGGTGTGCAAGGTAGGGAAAGTGATGAGGTAAATAAGAGTGGGGGGAGGGGGAGGGGAGGGGGAGAGTAGGGGGAGGGGAGAGGGGAGGGGGAGGTAGGGGAGAGGGGGAGAGTAGGGGAGAGGGGAGAGTAGAGGGGAGGGAGGGGAGGGGAGGAGGAGGGGAGAGTAGGGGTAGGGAGAGGGAGGTAAGGTGAGAATGTGAGAGGGGAGATAGTTGTGGGAGGTTAGAATGGGAGGGGTGAAGGAATGAGTGAAAGAGGGTGGGTAAGATGGAAGAGAGAGGGAAGGAGGAAGGGAAGGAGGAGAGGGAGAGAGGTAAGGAAGAGGAAGGAGAGGAGTGAAAGAGTAAAGAAGAAGAAGAGGATAGACGGAAGAATGAGAGTAAATAAAGACTAGGTTGAGAGAAGTGTTGAAAGAGAATGAGAGGGAGAAGAGGAAAATGGAGAAAGGAAAACAGTCCGATAGGCACACACACACACACACACACACACACACACACACACACACACACACACACACACACACACACACACACACACACACACCTGTTCACAATGTTCTTCTTTAGTTTGTTGTGGTGATAGTCTTATTTCCGTTATGGGTGACAAATTAACTTTTTCTTTACTAAGATACGAAAAAATGATCCGTCTTCCACATTACCGTAAACACCTTTGAGAATCCGGTCCCACACCCGATACTCCTATAGTAACACTCGTCTATAAGGACGGGTTGTAACACTCGTCTATAAGGGACGGGTTGTAACACGTCTATAAGGGACGGTTGTAAAACGTCTATAAGGGACGGGTTGTAACACACGTCTATAAGGACTGGGTTGTAACACGTCTATAAGGGACGTGGTTTGTAACACACGTCTATAAGGGACGGGTTGTAACACACGTCTATAAGGGACGGGTTGTAACATTACGTTTATAAGGGACGGGTTGTAACACACGTTTATAAAGGACGGTTGTAACACACGTCTATAAGGGACGGGTTGTAACACACGTCTATAAGGACGGGTTGTAACACACGTCTATATGGACTGGCTAACACGTCTATAAGGGACGGTTGTAAACATGTCTATAAGGGACGGGTTGTAACACGTCTATAAAGGACGGGTTGTAACACACGTCTATAAGGACGGGTTGTAACACGTCTATAAGGACGGGTTGTAACACGTCTATAAGGGACGGGTTGTAACACACGTCTATAAGGGACGGGTTGTAACAATCATTATAAGGACGGGTTGTAGCATCGTCTATAAAGGACGGTTGTAACACACGTTATAGACGGGTAACATCGTCATAAAGGACGGGTTGTAACACGTCTATAAGGACGGGTTGTAACATACGTCTATAAGGGACGGTTGTAACACACGTCTATAAGGACGGGTTGTAACACGTCTATAAGGACGGGTTGTAACACACGTCTATAAGGGACGGGTTGTAACACACGTCTATAAGGGACGGTTGTAACACACGTCTATAAGGACGGTTGTAAACACACGTCTATAAGGGACGGGTTGTAATACGTCTATAAGGGACGGGTTGTAACACACGTCTATAAGGGACGGGTTGTAACACACGTCTATAAGGGACGGGTTGTAACACACGTCTATAGGACGGTTTGTAACACCGTCCATAGGACGGGTTGTAACACACGTCTATAAGGGACGGGTGTAACATCGTCTAAGGGACGGTTGTAACACACGTCTATAAGGGACGGGTTGTAACACGTCTATAAGGGACGGGTTGTAACACACGTCTATAAGGGACGGTTGTAACACACGTTTATAAGACGGGTTGTAAATATCATCGTGGGATTTGTTGTAACACGTCTATAAGGGACGGGTTGTAACACACGTCTATAAGGGACGGGTTGTAACACGTCTATAAGGACGGGTTGTAATACACGTTTATAAGGGACGGGTTGTAACACGTCTATAAGGGACGGGTTGTAACACTCGTCTATAAGGGACGGGTTGTAACACGTCTATAAGGGACGATTGTAGCACACGTCTATACAGTAAAGGACGGGTTGTAGACAGGTATGAATCGTCTCTTTACGTCTGCCAGTGAACCATATAATGTAAAATCAATCTAAGCATTAAATGATCTCTGTACACAGTGAGCCACAGTGTGACTTAGGTTAGGTTAGGATAGGTTAGGTTAGGTTAGGTTAGGTTAGGTAGGTTAGTAGGTTAGGTTAGGTAGGTGTTCAATCATCAGGTGAAATAAGCTGGGAGGGTAAATCTTCAGGAGGTTCCCAACTCCCATCCCCAAACCGTGTATCGTCTCACCTCTTCCCCAGATCAAACTCCCTTTCACCCACCGTCGTCAGAATAAGCCTCGTCACTGTTTATTACCTCGAGAAACGTGACCTGATGTAACCTCTGGCCGTAGTGAGACACAGCTTAGGTCACGTCATAAGCCCGGTCAGCTGGTGTAAGCTTTTAATCTGGAATTATTTTACTTGTATAAAAAATAAAGGAATATTTTTCACCTGATATATAAACAAACAAGAAATATACATCATACTAATATCCTTCAAACAAACAAACACACACACACACACACACACACACCCACACCCACACACACACACCCACACCCACACACACACACACACACACACACACACCCACACCCACACACACACACACACACCCACACCCACCCCCACACACACACACACACACACAGTACTCAACAGGGCGTCACCTACAAAGGAACCAGTCTTGAGTGGCTAACAGTCGCCTTCAGTGTGTGGGTTTTGCATATTGTGTTGGAAAGGCGAGAGCCAATGTCCGTTTACCTGTCAGAATAAATATGTAGCTCTCTATGTGTCGTTGAAGTACATATCTAGCCCCTGTATATGTGTTGTCAGAGTACATATCTAGCCCCTGTATATGTGTTGTCAGGTACATATCTAGCCCCTGTATATGTGTTGTCAGAGTACTATCTAGCCCCTGTATATATGGTTGTCAGAGTACATATCTAGCCCCTGTATATATGTTGCCAGAGTACATATCTAGCCCCTGTATATGTGTTGTCAGAGTACATATCTAGCCCCTGTATATATGTTGTCAGAGTACATATCTCCCCCTGTATATATGTTGTCAGAGTACATATCTAGCCCCTGTATATATGTTGTCAGAGTACATATTCAGCCCCCTGTATATATGTTGTCAGAGTACATATCTAGCCCCTGTATATATGTTGTCAGAGTACATATCCAGCCCCCTGTATATATGTTGTCAGAGTACATATCTAGCCCCTGTATATATGTTGTCAGAGTACATATCTAGCCCCCTGTATATATGTTGTCAGAGTACATATCTAGCCCCTGTATATATGTTGTCAGAGTACATATCTAGCCCCCTCTCTACGCAGTCCCCCGTCATTGTCAGTCAGAAGTCCCTAACCCGGTCTTAATGCTATTGGCAAGATGACTGGCAGTTCTATGGGGTCTTTAGTTCTGGTTTTTTGTTTGTTTGTTTTTGTTCCCTTATGTGTCTTGTATGCTAATAAGTGTATGTATGTATGTTTGTATGTATGTATGTATGTATGTAGAAAGAAAGAAAGAAAGAATCAAATACAAAGACCGATAACGAAGAAAAATTCAATCCGATAATGTAAGCTACAACCGTGTGAATGGAATGGAGGAGAGAGATAAACCTCGATAACACAGACACGGTTTTGTTTGAGGAGATAAGAAACGTGGAAAAGAAGATAAGAGGTTAATAAAGAATAACGTAGAGTAACATGGATGATGAAGGAATTGGTATAATTGTGATAAAATATGGGAGATGGAAGACAGTTCATAAGAAGTGTTTAAGAATGAGAAGTGAAGGGAGGAAGATGTAAGGAGAAAATAAAGAGAAAAGTAAAATTAGACGAAAGAGAATGGGGAAAAAAATTGATAAATCGTAGAATAAGAAATGAAGAAACAGAAAATACGAATGATAAGAAGAAATAAACCAGAATAAATCAAGGAAGAGAGACAACAGTAAATACGCACGTAACTAAAACGTAAATAGAGAAGAGAATGAAAGAGAAGATAAACCTTGATAAAACAGGGAAGACGAACATAACACAGATAATAAATACCTGAAAATTAAAATAGGTATAAAAAATATTAAAAGATAAATTATATAGGAAGGAATTGAAGGTAATAATACAAGTTTGAAACGAAAGAAATATGAGAAAGGGAAGAGGAAGTAAACCTTGATAAAATGGAATAGGGAAGGGAGGGGGAGAGAAGAGGCACAGGTGTGTGTGTAGAGTTGGAGGAGTGAGTCAGGTTCATGATAACTCAAAGAAAGTGTTTTGCAGCTCTCTCTCTCTCTCTCTCTCTCTCTCTCTCTCTCTCTCTCTCTCAGGTGGTCACAGCTCTCAACCATTGGCTATTATAACACTTAAAAAGAACATGATTGGTGAAACACATTCTTGCTTAACTGTGATTGGTGGTGAAACACAGGCTTGCTTAACTATGATTGGTGGTAACACATCTACTAATTCCTATTGGCCTGCAGGTAAGAGGTAACGTCATACTAGGAATTATTTTTAACAAACTCACTGAATAAAATTGATGTGGGAAAATGTACGGATTTCATGTGTGTGTGTGTGTGTGTGTGTGTGTGTGTGTGTGTGTGTGTGGAACTGTGTGTGTGTGAACCTGTGTATGTATGGAGGTACACATAGGTTCATAGATGCATAAAAACGTCTGCTACACACACACACACACACACACACCATCTAACTCTTTAATAACACAAACTTCACATTGTCTCAAGTTATTTTAAGACTTTACTTAAGTTACCATGTTAAGAAACTCCAACCACAGCACCCTGGAAGCACCCTGTGTGATGATGTGGGGAGGAGGGGTGGATGGTGGTGAAGAGGAGGAGGAGGAAGAGGAGGAAGAGGAAAGGGTGATGGTGGTGGAAGAGGAGGAGGAGGAGGAGGAGGAGGAGGATGAGCAGGAAGAAGAGGAGGTGGCTGTGGAAGAGGAGGAGGAGGAGAAGGGAAGAAGAGAGGGGTGATGGTGGTGGAAGAGGAGAAGGAGGACGAGGAAGAAGAGGAGGTGGCTGTGAAAGAGGAGGAGGGGGAGAAGGAAGAGGAAGGGGTGATGGTGGGGAAGAGGAGGAGGAGGAGGAAGAAGAGGAAGGGGTGATGGTGGTGGGAAGAGGAGGAGGAGGAGGAGGAGGAAGAAGAGAAAGGGGGATGGTGGTGGAAGAGGAGGAGGAGGAGGAGAAGGAAGAAGAGGAAAGGGTGATGGTGGCGGAAGAGGAGGAGGAGGAGAAGGAAGAAGAGGAAGAAGAGGAAGGAGGATGGTGGTGGAAGAGGAGGAGGAGGAGGAAGAGGAGGAGGATGAGAAGGAAGAAGAGGAGATGGTTGTGGAAGAGGAAGGACGAAGAGAAGGAGAAAAAGAAGAATAAGAATGGAGGAATCCTCAGCGGGCCATACTGGTGGACGTCTCGTTTACACCCAACCCTATCGCTCATATACCATCCAACCTACTGTATGTTTGAAGCTATCCAGCGTATTAGAGTTAATGATGATTGGTAACTTGTTCCACTGTCCACTAAAAAACAACAACAAGACAAAACAAGAACAAGAACAATAACAATAACAGGAAGTTGAATCAGAGAAAACAAATAATTCAGCAGTTTTATGTTTTGAGGTGAAGACAGCAATATATGTCACACACACACACACACACACACACACACACACACACACACACACACACACACACACACACACACACCTCAGGTAAACAAACACACACACACACCCCTCAGGTAAACAAACACTATTTCCTCCTCTTTAATCAGATGGCCAGAGGCTCCTCGTCAATGTATAAAGCCAGCACTCAAGGAAGGGGAGTTGAGGCGCCGTAAGCTGGGATGGATGAGAGAGAAAGACTGGGTGTGTTGATGATGATTAGAAAAGGTTAACAAAGATTGGTTGAGATTAGGTTAGGTTGAGATTAGGTTAGGTTGAGGTTAGGTTAGGTTGAGGTTAGGTTAGATTGAGGTTAGGTTAGGTTGAGGTTAGGTTAGGTTGAGGTTAGGTTGAGGTTAGTTAGGTTAGGTTAGGTTAGGTTAGGGTTAGGTTGAGGTTAGGTTAGGTTGGAGGTTAGGTTAGGTTGAGGTTAGGTTAGGGTTAGATTAATCCAGGACGTGATCCTTCCACCGTGACATAAACAACAACAAGTGCTAAAAGTAACAGAATATATAATGATCGTATCTCAGTCTTTCAAAACACACGACCAGAACACCTCCTCCCATATTAATGTCGGAACTCCATTTACTGACAAGTGTTGCGTTATAACTCAGACACCTGAGCCATTGCCACACTTCACAGGGCAGGGGGGAGGAGAGGGGGGGAAAGGTGAGAGAGAGAGGGGGAGGGGAAGGAGAGTGGATGGAGGGTAGGCTGAGGGGGGTTTGTCCCGTGCTAAACAATACAATTAAAAGTTTTGAAGAAAATGGTTACGAGTGTCATTGTTATTACGTCATTGTGATTGATTCATATTAATGGTAAATGTTGAATGTTTTTGTGAGTGTATTGTTGAAGGTTTAGAAACACACACACACACACACACACACACACACACACACACACACACACACACAAAGAGAGAGAGAGAGAGACGGTCAACAAACCCTACAACCGAATATTCTTCAACCAAATCGGGGCCAATAACTCAGCAGCCGATACCAACCGATAAATATTGTCACTAGACGCTGGGGTGTGGAGCGAGGCAGGACTGTCAGCTCTCCAATAGTCTGGGATTCCTGACGTTAAATGCTGACACTTGTCGTGATGAAACTAACGGAGCGATATTTTTTTGATCTTGTTTTGGTTAGGTTTTGCCTCTTAGTGTGTGTGTGTGTGTGTGTGTGTGTGTGTGTGTGTGTGTGTGTGTGTGTGTGTGTGTGTGTGTACATAAACATAACAGAGTCAGGTAAGGTCACTCCGTATAAGTGTTGGTTTACCTGTTCTGCCGTGTAACTCACCTGACTCAACCTCGCTACCCCCACCTTCCTCACCTGAATGAAATGTGGCAGGTATTATGCTCTCTCTCTCTTTTTTTTCTCTCTCTCTCCACCCACACACACCCACACACACCCACACACACACACACCCACACACACCACATAAACCCTTACCACAACCCATCACCACCCCTGGCAGGAAACACACTCCTTCGGCTCCTACAGGTATTATACGAGATGACTCAGGTGTTAGTTAAGTGATCAGTCAGAAGCACCAGCGTCATCGAGAACAATGCCCTTAAAGGTATTACAACGCCAGCACGAGCAATCAGCAGCGCCCGTTGTTCCCTTCAACCCGAACCTCACAATGACTAGTGATATGGGAGACCAAAGTTACTGTAGCTTAGGTTAGGTTAGGTTAGGTTAGGTTAGGTTACGTTAGGTTAGGTTAGGTTAGGTTCCAGGATTAGTGAGTCCTAGTTTATGGAATCTCCGCCAGACTAACATTTCGCCAGTTCTCTGCCTGCAGTGGCGCTCTGAGGAAGGAACATGCAACGACGTCCTTGTGAAATAATCGACGTTCAGTAGATGTAACGTAAGTGTTGTTTTTGTCTCACTCACACACACACACACACACACACACACACACACACACACACACACACACACACGACTAGGCAGGTGAAAGGTAGAACAGATAAGACCATGAAAAAGGATTAATAGACACGATAATAAATAGGAATGAGAAACACACGATAACTGATGAGGCACGATAATGACCATGTGCCTCTCTCTCCACATTTGTCTTATCGTTGTTGTTACGGGATTTTTATTATCATTATTGACGCCATCGTGTGTGTGTGTGTGTGTGTGTGTAATTAGTAATTTAAATATTACTATTATTATTATTATTATCATTATTTTTATTATCTTTATTATATCTTCCCTTTTACACCCACACACACACACACACACACCAACAATTACTCAATAAAAGTGTTGCGCCCAAACAAACGCACAAACACCTCCCTAGCCCACTGAGCAACAAATACCCCCAACGAATCATCCACCTGTATCTCACCTGTGTAGACGTGTATATAATTTGTTGTGTATAGTATGGTCATATATACGGTGTTGTAAGAGAGACAGACAGACAGACAGACAATCCCAAATACAAGATAAAGGTGTCTGACAGTAGCACCATTAAGGACGCCACTAAGACAAGGCCATCGAGGTTACCTGTCTGAGGTTAACTGGTTCAACCTTTTTTAACCTTGATGGGCGAGGCAATTAAATCCTAGACACCTGTAGCGTATAAGAAGCTGCACACCTCACCTGTTGCTAATGATGGCTAATGACGACTGACTGCTGCACCACAACACAGAGATCAACAATTATTTAACACTATCACCATTTGTTAATAATTGTATACCTGTAATTAATATCCCTACACCTGTATTATCTGAACTACTGTTTCTGGTGATACAGTAAACTACATAATAACTATACCTGTACTTTATATTTTTACACCTGTATCTGTAAACTCAAGATCTCGGCTTTGGTAGAAGTTTATGTTGAATGCTTATTTTTTTTTATTGTGGTAACACCTTGTTTCGTCAACCATAGTTACCCCTCCCTTCCACCTTCCACCACTACCCACCCATCACAACCCCCTCCCACTACAAGCACCCTTACCATCATAACTACAACCCATACCCGCATCTTCCCATTACAATAAACACATCCTGACTACAACCACAACACAATATCACAACTCAACGTCCATTACAACACCTCCACCACAATAACCCCCCACAACACCCCATACCACAACCTCCACAAACACCATAGCAACAAGACCACCACAACCTTTTCAGTAATAAACAACATTTGTCTACTACCCACAGCAAGGTCAGGTCAGGTTAGGTCAGGTCAGGTTAGGTCAGGTTAGGTTAGGTTAGATTAAGTTAGGTTAGTCTTCTCACCTAAAAGGTTAATTGACTTGGATAATGAAGCTACACCAGGGTAATTACGTTCGTCTGTCGTAAATGATGTGATGTGTATACGTACGTTAATTGCCTCACTGATGGGAATAATTGATTTTATTTACCTTTACTGAAAATGGGAGGACTCACCTGTGTCTCTTAACTTACGATACAAAGTTAGATTCTCAAAGTTTCCTACGATAATCCTACAGGTGTATTAATCTGTATTGTGAGGATTTAAGGATTAATCTTATCGGCTCTCTTAACCTACGATACAAAGTTAGATTCTCAAAGTTTCCTCCGTGAATTTGTCTATTAATTTAAGATGTGACAATTTACCTACCTGGCTCACCTGAAGTTACATTACAACGACGGATTCTCAGGGATTCTTACGTTTATGAGAGCCATTAATTAGTGATGTGGGAAGTCATTTAATTGGCTCACATAAACTCCGATATAAATGGGACTCTCAAACACACACACACACACACACACACACACACACACACACACACACACACCTAACCTAACCATAAGATCATGTTTAACTGACTCACATAAACCCGTGCTACAGAAATAACGAGCAATATGGCGTGGAAATTAACCTACGAGCCATCTTATGCAAACAACAACAAACAACAAATAACAACAAACAAATAACAACAACAACAACAACAACAACAACAACATTCTCCCATCCCAAATATAACACAATCCAATGAACCTGTTACGTAAAATAAACATTCTATCTCAAAATTATAGTAACAAAGACGAAAACATTCACTCTACCTCTTAAGTAAAAAACAAACAAAAACATTCACACTTATATCCTATAGTGACAACAACAACAACAATAACAAAATAATAACTACAACAACAATATCAACAAAAATAACAACAACAATAACTTCAACAACAATAACTACAACAACAATAACAGCCATCTTATCTGATTTACACCTTGACGTGTTGAGGGAGGGAAGGAGGGAAGGAGGGAGGGAGGGAGGGAGGGAGGGAAGGAAGGAGGGAGGGAAGGAGAGAGGGAAGGAAGGAGAGAGGGGGAGGGAAGGAAGGAGGGAGGGGAGGGAAGGAGAGGGAGGGAAGGAGAGAGGGAAGGAAGGAGAGAGGGGGAGGGAAGGAAGGAGAGAGGGAAGAAGGGGGGAATGAGGAGGGAAGGGGAAGGAAAGGAGGAAGGAAGGAGGGAGGGAGGGACGGAACGGAAGGAGGGAGAAAGGGAGGGAGGGAAGGAGGGAGGTAAGCACTGTGTGACCCTAGGCTGAGAATATATAAACCTTTTTATTAAATATCTTGTAACACTCTTCCCCCTCCACCCACCTCCTCTTCCTCCTCCTCCACCCACCTCCTCTTCCTCCTCCTCCACCCACCTCCGCTTCCGCTTCCTCCTCCTCCACCCACCTCCGCTTCCTCCTCCTCCACCCACACCGCCGCGTTCACCTGCCCGCCGGCTCTAAATTAAAGGTGTGGTCATACCTCTACACAAGCGTCTCCCGCGAATCACTCGGCCAATAGGATCACCTGGGGAAGCTCAAACTACCACACAAGTTGTTAACCGTCTTTGTTTACGTTGGTACAGCTCTGTGATTGGTCCAGGTAAGTGTGGGGGGGTCATTAAGCCTCAGGTGTGCAGGTAGAGGTCAATTTCTCATGATATTTTAATTGTTGATGGACCATAATGTCATTTACTGATGTATATACGCGCTTAATGGGCGGTGGAGGAGGGATTGTGGGCGGTAGTATGGGCGGTGGAGGAGGGATTGTGGGCGGTAGTATGGGCGGGGAAGGAAGATTGTGGGCGGTAGTATGGGCGGTGGAGGAAGAGTGTGGGCGGTAGTATGGGCGGTGGAGGAAGAGTGTGGGCGGTAGTATGGGCGGGGGAAGGAAGAGTGTGGGCGGGTGAGGGAAATTTAGCTGAGCTGTTTCCCCCTGAGTCACTGTACCAGATGGCTGACGGGGAAACAAGAGGCTGTTATGGTGGTATGTGTAGCACCAGTAACAGCACCATTAACACCATTGACACCATTAACACCATTAACACCATTGACACCATTAACACCACTGACACATAAGAACATAAGAATGGAGGAAACTGCATCCATCCAACCTATGTTTGAAGTTATCCAGCGTATTAGAGTTAATGATGATATTTGGTAACTTGTTCCACTCATCCACTACTCTATTTCCAAACCAGTGTTTACCTTTTTCGCGTCTAAATCTAAATTTATCTAATTTAAGACCATTGTTACGAGTTCGCTCCTGGTTGGATAGTTTGAGTACCTTTGTTATATCACCTTTGTTTAGCCCTGACTTCCAGTTATACACCTCTATCATATCGCCCCTCACTCTACGTCTCTCGAGGGAGTGAAAATTAAGATGCTTTAACCTGTCTCTGTACTCAAGGTTCCTAATGCCCGGGATTAGCCTGGTCATTCTCCTCTGGATTCTTTCCAAGGATTCTATATCCATTCTGTAGTACGGCGACCAGAACTGAACTGCGTAATCCAGGTGTGGTCTGACAAGCACAAGATATAGTTTTAGGATGACCTCGCTAGTCTTGCTACTAACACTCCTTTGTATGAACCCAAGTACTTTGTTAGCCTTGTTACGAGCAAATACACATTGTTTACTTGGCTTAAGATTCCTACTTATCATTACTCCTAAATCTCTCTCGCAGTCGGATTTCTCAATAACATCTTTGTTCATCTGGTAACTGGTTTCCCGGTTTACATCTCCTATACCGAGTACTTTACATTCGTCCACATTGACACTATTAACACCATTAACAACATTAACATCATCGACACCACTAACACCATCGACACCATTGACACCATAAACAGCAGGAGTGTCAGCATATGTGTACATAAGTCAGGAAAACATCTGGCCAATATTATTGTGTGTAATAAATCACCCATAAA
>NW_024717584.1:0-5000 GCF_018991925.1 Homarus americanus | reverse complement strand
TATTATTCTCTCTCTCTCTCTCTCTCTCTCTCTCTCTCTCTCTCTCTCACTCTTTTGCCGTGAGTGAGTCAGACGAGGAGGAACATGACTGATAACACACACACACACACACACACACACACACAGTCCCCGTCGTCTCCACCATTAAATACAGGAAGCGCACTCATCTTCAGCCCCTGGCATAACACTGAACATCAATCATCACCACTACTACTACCACTACCACCACCACTACCACCACCACGCACTACCACCCAATTGCCCCCAAATCACAGATATGACTCAAACATAACACTAATACGTACAATTTATACCTTGGTTCACTTCCTGTCTGTCACCCCCACACAGGTGAAAAAAAAAACAATAAAACTAAATTGATATGAACGGGAGAAACAAGTGTATTGTATTATCTCACTAGATTATTACGGGATAAAATACGTCTTGCAGTGATACAGGTAAGAGGAACAGGTGTATTATATTGCACAGGTAAGAGGAACAGGTGTATTATATTGTACAGGTAAGAGGAACAGGTGTATTGTATTGTACAGGTAAGAGGAACAGGTGTATTATATTGTACAGGTAAGAGGAACAGGTGTATTGTATTATACAGGTAAGAGGAACAGGTGTATTGTATTGTACAGGTAAGAGGAACAGGTGTATTATATTGTACAGGTAAGAGGAACAGGTGTATTGTATTGTACAGGTAAGAGGAACAGGTGTATTATATTGTACAGGTAAGAGGAACAGGTGTATTGTATTGTACAGGTAAGAGGAACAGGTGTATTGTATTGCACAGGTAAGAGGAACAGGTGTATTGTATTGCACAGGTAAGAGGAACAGGTGTATTATATTGTACAGGTAAGAGGAACAGGTGTATTATATTGTACAGGTAAGAGGAACAGGTGTATTATATTGTACAGGTAAGAAAAACAGGTGTATTATATTGCACAGGTAAGAGGAACAGGTGTATTATATTGTACAGGTAAGAGGAACAGGTGTATTGTATTGTACAGGTAAGAGGAACAGGTGTATTATATTGTACAGGTAAGAGGAACAGGTGTATTGTATTATACAGGTAAGAGGAACAGGTGTATTGTATTGTACAGGTAAGAGGAACAGGTGTATTATATTGTACAGGTAAGAGGAACAGGTGTATTGTATTGTACTGTATTTCAGGTTTATGATACAGCCGGCCATACATAGATACGTGTTAGGAGAGAGGGTAAGTCGTAATGTATGTGTTGCGGCTGATTATGTAACACTGTATTCTATATGTAATGAGATTATGTAATATTATGTAGCATGTATCTGTATTATTACTGTACCTGTGTTTGTATATGTATTTGTACCTGGCTGTATGAACCAGTTTGTAGCTATGTCCTGTACCTGTAATTTGTATCCGTACCTGTATTTTTACCTGTGTTTGCTTATGTTTGCTAATTTATGTACCCATTCCTGTAACTGTACCTGTACCAATATCAGTAACATCCCCTTCTGTAATCCTGTAACTAATGATTTCTCTACCTGGATTACAGTTGTTCTACCTACGGCTGTACCTGGACTGTATTCCTGTACCTGTAACTGTATCGTCACCTGTATCAAGGGAAAGACCGTAGATAAGTAGAGTGATGACGGACTTCTTGATGACGACCCACCCACCCACCCACTCACCCACCCATCCACCCACCCACACCCACACAGTACATCATATTAGTCTACTAAACGCTTTTTTATAACACGTAAGGTAAAGAAAGTAAAAATACCGTCAGTTGGAAAAAAAGAAAAAAATTTAAAAAGTAAAATGGTAAAAAAAAGTAAAAAAGTAAAACAGGTAAAACAAAAATTAAAAAAAGTAAAAGTATAAAAAAAAAGCAAAAAAAAGGTAGAAAAAAAAATTTAAAAAAGTAAAAAAAAGTAAAAAAAAAAAAAAGAATATATTTTTTATTTTTCAGGAAACGGTTTTTGGTTTCCTTAAGCTAACTCTTGGAAAACCATCTCTATCTATCTATCTATCTATCTATCTACCAGAACAAAGTACACCCTCTTAAGAATGACTCAACCTCATTAAAATGAACACTAACCATTACATGTTCTTATAATGGTGATAAATGGAGCCCAGACTCACCATTCACTCTTATCTCCCGCTACTTGATGGTGAATAATGGTGACCGGATGGCTGGCTGGACACACACACACACACACACACACACACACACACACTAATCTCTCTCTCTCTCTCTCTCTCTCTCTCTCTCTCTTGACCCCACTAAGGTCAGGTAAAGGTCAATAACAACACCTGGTGCTAATGATCACTTCCAATAAGGTCACACTTGTTTTATGAGCTCGACTGTGGTGGACAAAACCCTTGGACAAAACCCTTGGTCAAAACCCTTGGTCAAAAACCCTTGGACAAAACCCTTGGACAAAAACCCTTGGTCAAAACCCTTGGTCAAAACCCTTGGACAAAACCCTTGGTCAAAACCCTTGGACAAAAACCCTTGGACAAAACCCTTGGACAAAACACCTTGGACAAAACCCTGTCAACAGTTTAACAGAGGTTTAGATTTAACTATACTAAGATGGGATGCACCTCGTTATAGTGAATCGAACGATGTAATGTGCTGCGTTATATCGATTTTTTATTTTATTTTATCCGATTTTAAATATACAACTGTTGTCTATAGTTCATTGACGAGACAAACTGAGTTATATAATATTTTAGAGTACATTTGATAGATAGATAGATAGATAGATAGATAGATAGATAGAACAACAATTCAAATCATCACCATTTTTCGTCTACCTTTGTGTGTGTGTGTGTGTGTGTGTGTGAGTGTGAGTGTGTGTGTGTGTGTGTGTGTGTGTGTGTGTGTGTTCCTACTTTCTCATCCTATACTGTATATAATTTTAATTCTTCCTCTGACTTCCTGTTCCTCTTCCTTCTGCTCTCCTTCCCACGGTGTCACTCCTTCCTTCCTTCCTTCCTAACTATTCATAATTGTCGTGTGAGCTTCCCAAAGACTCAAAGTTTTACATAATAATAATTTACAATGATTACAATCCTCTATAAGCAGTAATTCTTATATCACACAGGTGCATAAAGATTATATAATATATCCTGACATTTTCTCATTTATATTATTAGTTCTTATATACAATTTAACTATTATTTCAAGTCTTCTATAATTTGGGAGGAATATTTTACGAAATCTTTATAAGTATATAATTAACGCTATATACTCAACACTTTCTCTAGTTTATTCTTACTTTTTTAGGCAAAATTATATTCAAACAGTATTTTTCTCAACACTCGCTTCATGTTTACTCTCTCTCTCTCTCTCTCTCTCTCTCTCTCTCTCTCTCTCTCTCTCTCTCTCTCTCTCTCTCTCTCTCTCTCTCTCTCCTATAAATAAGAGCTTCAAAAAATATAGTAAATGTTTTAAGTCTCATTAACAAGTTATCTATTGATTAAGTGAATATTAAGACAGGATTTTTCATCAATGACATCACACAGGTAAACACACAGGTAAACCAAGGCTGTTTTCCTGACGTCACACAGGTAAACCAAGGTTGGATACCTGACGTCACACAGGTAAACCAGGGCTGGATTCCTGACGTCACATAGGTAAACCAGGGCTGGATACCTGACGTCACACAGGTAAACCAGGGCTGGATGCCTGACGTCACACAGGTAAGCCAGGGCTGGATACCTGAGGTCACACAGGTAAACCAGGGCTGGATACCTGACGTCACACAGGTAAACCAGGGCTGGATACCTCAGAGCTTAGTTGTGTTAAATTTTGTCTCGTGTATACCCAAGGGTCCTCATGCCTTATATTTCTAGTACCAGGGGACGAGATATATTCCTCCCTAGAGCCCCTCCAAAGACCCCAGACCCCTCCAAAAACCCCCAGACCCCTCCAGAGCCCTCTCAGACCCCTCCAGAGACCAATCAGAGACCCCTCCCAAAACCCCTCCAAAGAAATTCCGGACCCTCAAAATATCGACACACCCCTCCAAAGACCCCCAGTCCCCTTCATAAACCCCCAGTCCCCTTCAAAGACCCCCATATACTAACACCATCACACAAAACGTCAACCTCACTTTCCCCACGAGAGAAACACACACACACACACACACACACACACACACACACACACACCCTGCTCGCTGGAAATATGTCGACGACGCCACCATTGAGATCAGCGTCAACAATTCTGCTCCCAACTATACCGCCCTTCAGGATTTATTGAACAGTCTCCAAAACTGGGCCACCAACAACCATGTCACCATCAACCATACCAAGACCATGGTTCTGCACATCAACCTCTCCTCCGACATTGTCCCACCTCAGCTTCGTACTTTAAGTCGAACCTGCTCCAGGTTGCCAGATTCACAGAAGCTCCTCGGCGTCACCATAGACAACAAACTAAAATTGGAAACCGTCAAGGTGAAGTTGTCAAATCCTCCACTCGTCTCCACCTCCTCCATAAACTCAAGTCCCATAAATTTCCCCTGCACCAGAGCTCCTGGTGTTTAGCATTCTACTTCCCAAGCCACCTATGCCTCCCCCACCTGGGGTCTTCACTCCTAAATACCACACAACGTAAACACCTAGAAAAAGTGCAAAAGAGGGCATGCAAGATTATTCTCTCCCCTTCCTACTCCACATATCAAGAAGCGCTCAACACACTGACCCTTTCGACTCTCACTGACCATCACCACGACCTCATCTGCAAATTTGGTAAAAACTTACCACCATCCTCGGCTGGCTCCTCACACCACCTAGAATCCTGGTCAAAATTGTATTTCGACACCACAACCGCATCCAGCCCATACGTGCACGAACTGATCGCTATAAGAACAGCCCAGTCCCAACCATTGTAAAAATTATCAATAACTTGTAATAAGCCAGTGTATTCACTCCCAGTAAATACTACTTCTTGCACTGTCACTATGTTGAAATGCCCTGTAGTTTGAGCTTTTCTCCATCTAGTTAT
>NW_024717583.1:0-9825 GCF_018991925.1 Homarus americanus | reverse complement strand
ATCCATTTTGTTTCTCATACTTCTACATATAAGAAGCAGTCTTCCGTACCCTGGCCAAATACACCATACACCTCGGGCCATGGCCATATAAACAGTCTTCCTTACCTGGCCAAATACACCATACCACCCCGGGCCATGGCCATATAAACAGTCGTCCTTACCCTGGCCAAATACCCCATACCACGGACCATGGCCATATAAGACGCAGTCTTCCTACCCTGGCCAAACACCCCATACCACCTCGGGCCATGGCCATATTAGAAGCAGTCTTCCTACCCTGGCCAAATACCCCATACCACCCGGGCCATGGCCATAAGAAAGCAGTCTTCCTTACCTGGCCAAATACCCCATACCACCCGGGCCATGGCCATATAAACAGTCTTCCTTACCTGGCCAAATACCCCATACCACCCGGGCCATGGCCATATAAACAGTCTTCCTTACCCTGGCCAAATACCCCTTACCACCCGGGCCATGGCCATATTAAAACAGTCTTCCTTCCCTGGCCAAATACCCTTACCACCGGGCCATGGCCATATAAGAACAGTCTTCCTAATGTGGGCCAAGTATCGGTTAGTGGCCATGCTGTACCCAGGATAACTTCTTATTAAACAACTTGTGTGGCCAGGTTACAAATGGCCACTCAGGATTCTCCATTACGTACCGTGTTCCAGTGTTCCGTGTTCCGTGTTCCAGTGTTCCGTGTTCGTGTTCAGTGTTCCAAGTTTTGTGTGTGTGTGTGTGTGTGTGTGTGTGTGTGTGTGTGTGTGTGTGTGTGTGTGTGTGTGTATAACATGAGACTGGTGGCAACAGTTTTTACACAACAAAACATTGATGAAACACAACGGGAGCTGCCTGTTACCCCGTTGCTTTTGATGCCTGTTGCTTTTCCCTGTTGGTGCTGTTGCCTGTTGCTGTTCCCTGTTGGTGCTGTTGCCTGTTGCTGTTCCCTGTTGGTGCTGTTGCCTGTTGCTGTTCCCTGTTGTTGCTGCTTGCTGTTCCCTGTTGGTGCTGTTGCCTGTTGCTGTTCCCTGTTGGTGCTGTTGCCTGTTGCTGTTCCTGTTGGTGCTGTTGCCTGTTGCTGTTCCCAGTTGCCTGCCGTTTGTTCCTGTTGCTGCTGTTACCTGTTGCTACTTTTTTTTTTTTTTATTCATGGATGTGATCTTACATATTCTTGGGTTGCTGTAAATATCTCCACCATTTGCTCTATCACGTAAGGATTTTAATAAAATACAAATTAATGATTAAATATGATATAATATAATAATATATAATTAATTATTAATGTATTCCAAATAACCATTAAATTAATAACGTTTATCAGAAATGAAGCAGAATAATCAACATAAAATCTAATGAATGTAAAAATATATAATAGTTCGCCTACATATTGATTCAAAGGAAGGACCGCTTTGATTTCCGCTTGTGCTGTGCATCGGGACCATCACGTTTCAAAATGACCAGCAGTAATCGCCATCATGCTCACATTCCATTTGCCCTGGTATCGAGTTTCCATGGTGCATATATCCTCATGGAACCGCTCTCCTGTTCCTCACTGTAGTCCCCAATTCTTGGGAAAATAGTCAAGATGTGAATGCAAAAGTGCATCTTCACACTCATTCTAGACCCAAGTTGCTGGAAACTTGAAATCAGGTCTTGGATCAGTTTTCATATTCTGGAAGCGGCTGTTTCCCAGAAGTTTTGGACAATCTGTTTGAAGGACAACCAGGCATTCACCTCGACACCAGCTAATGCTTCCTCAAAATGCATGTCCTTCATCAATTCCCGAATCTGAGGGCAAAAAAGATTCCTGCCATTAGCTTGCCTTCACTTATACAGGAAACTTTGACTCAGGTATGTAACAGCTCCATTCTTGTTCAGGGCCTTCACCAAATTTTTCATAAGCCCTAATTTGATGTGGAGTGGCGGTAGCAGAATTTTCTTGGGGTCAACTAGTGGCACAGCTTTTACGTTGTGATTTCCGGGTAAGAAGCTGGTTCTTGGTGGCCAGTATTTTTGTTCATAGTGCTGGCTGTCTGCCCTACTATCCCAGAGACACAGAAAACAGGGATAAGAACATAAGAAGAACATAAGAAAATAAGGAGTCTGCAATAGGCCGGTTGGCCTGAGCATGGCAGCTCCTGTCGAGAGTTACTACCACTCTCTATCATCCATGAATCTATCTAGCCTCCTTTTGAAACTTTCCAGGATTCCCGCACTTACTACAAAGATTCTAAGCTTGTTCCACTCGTCCACCACCCTATTTGTGAACCAGTTTCTTCCTATCTCCTCCTAAACCTAAACTTATCCAACTTGAATCCGTTGCTCTGAGTCCTATCCTGCTCGGATATTATAAGAACTTTATCTACATCCCTTTATTGATTCCTTTCACCCACTTAAATACTTCTACACCATTTTGCTCTATCACGTAAGGATTTTTAATAAAATATAAAATTAATGATTTTTAAATATGATATAATATAATAATATATAATTAATTATTAATGTATTCCAAATACCCATATGAAATTCACAACGTTTATCATGAAATGAAGCAGAATAATCGCCATAAATCAATGAATGTAAAACAAAAATATGCCCTAATAGTACATTTCCACATATTGATTCAAAGGAAGGAGACTGCTTGATTTCCGCTTGTGCTGCATCGGGACCATCACGTTTCAATGACCACCAGTTATCCGCCATCATGCTGACATTCCATTTGCCCTGGTAAAGTTTCCATGGTGCATATATCCTACTTTGAACCGCCTTCCTGTTCCTCACTGTAGTCCCCACAATTCTTGGGAAAATAGGCCAAGATGAATGCAAAAGTATCTTCACACTATCTTTAGACCCAAGTTGCTGGAAACTTGAAATCAGGTCTTGGATCAGTTTTTTTCATATTCTGAGAGCGGCTGTTTCCCAAGAAGTTTTGGACAATCTGTTTGAAGGAAACCAGGCATTCACCTTTGACACCAGCTAATGCTTCCCTCAAATGCATGTCCTTCCATCAATTCCCGAAATTGAGGGCCAACAAAGATTCCTGCCATTAGCTTCTGGTTTCACTTATAATGAGGAAACTTGACTCCAGGTACTTGAAAGCAGCTCCATTCTTGTTCAGGGCCTTCACCAAATTTTTTCATAAGCCCCATTCTGATGTGGAGTGGCGGTAGCAGAATTTTCAGTCAACTAGTGGCACAGCTTTCACGTTGTGATTTCCGGGTAAGAAGTTGGTTCCTGTACAGTATTTTTGTTCATAAAAGCTGGCTGTCTGCCTCATCCCAGAGACACAGAAAATGGTGGACATTTTGGTGTATCCCCTGAAGACTCCAGGTAGAAGAGCATAAATAGGTTTTAAATTATTAAATGAGAAAAATTGTGATTATGGTACTTGGATTGCAGTTAAAAGTGTCTTCTATTTCGTGTTTCTGACATTTGGGACACTATGGCCAATCGCGAGATGCAGTTGTGCTATTGTAGAGAAGAACAGTTTTTAAACTTTGTTGAAGAATCAATGAAGAGCCCATTCATCTGCTTTTGTACGACATCCCTATGTGCTTGATAAGGCCACAAATATTCGAACAGAAAACAAGAGCATCTTTTTTCTCAAAAGAACTGGAGTGAACGCTTCTCGGTGACGGTATCACGCGAATGTTGTGCCAGAGCTTGTAGTTTTCCGTGTGTTCCTTCAGTCTAGAGCCAAGTAACTGTGCGCTTTCTTTTGAAGGTTAAGGTCTCTAACCAAGTCATTGAGCTCAACTTGGTGAAGAGTTTGGGATCGTCATGTGTTGCGTTCATAGTCTACTTCCATCTCGTTGGTATCAATAGTATCAGCCTCTGATGAATTTCCTATGTGTCAGGTAAGTACAGGTACAGGAATATCATCAGAGGTGAAACAGGCCCATTAAGCGATGAATATCTGGCATATTATGTGATCTTTTGGTCTTGTTGAATCCAGCTACTTTAGTCAGTCCCCTTGGAACAACCACTCTCCACGCCTGCTCCTCCTTCGCAGGTGTCCTGCTAGGCAGGACACCTACCTGAAGGAGTTCCGTCCTGAGGGCTTCATTTTCCCCTTTAGAGTGTCAACCTCACTCCTCAACTGCCCCAGCTGCCTTAACAGCGTGGCAAGAGGTCGTCCTTCCCCACACTCCCCTGTGTGTGTGTGTGTGTGTGTGTAATAATAATAATAATAATAATTGACGGTTTATTGAAAGTTCTGCAGCCCGAAGGCTGAAAATATACATTGGACATAAATGACTTATTACATACATTGGTGGTTTAACAAAAGCCTTCTTGAGAAAGGTAGGAACATACAGAACATACAGATTATTGGAAGTGGAACAAAAAACGTAGTGTAGTAACTCCCTCCCAGATGGTGTTAGGAGGGACCTCACGGTGTAGTAGTTCCTCACAGATGGTGTTATGAGGGGCTCGTGGTGTAGTAATTCCTCACAGATGGTGTTATGAGCCTCACGGTGTGTGTAAATATCAATGACGATACACTGTTGTGACTTCAAGTGGAAATAACGAGAGAGAGAGAGAGAGAGAGAGAGAGAGACTTGGAATATTCTGTCTCACCGAAAATCGTCTCTCTGTTAACATGAGTGATTAGGTCAATATCTTCATGACAAGACACCCAGTCAAGAGGTTCATCCACTAGTCACTTCACGTCACTTCACCTTTACTCACCTCACTTCACCTTACCTACCTCACTTCACGTTACCCACCTCACTTCACGTTACCTCACCTCACCCCACGTTACCTCACCTCACGTTACCTCACCCTCACTTACGTTACCTCACCTCACTTCACGTTACCTCACCTCACTTCACGTTACCCCACCACCTCACATTACCTCACCTCACCTCACGTTCTCACCTCAATTCACTTAACCCAACCTAACCAAACCCAACCAAAAACTAACCAAACACTAACCTAACACTAACCTAACACTAACCAAACCCAACCAAACACTAACCTAACACTAACCTAACCAAACCCAACCAAAAACTAACCAAACACTAATTTAACACTAACCTAACCAAACACTAACCTAACCAAACACTAACCTAACCAAACCCAACACTAACCTAACCAAACCCAACACTAACCTAACCAAACCCAACATAACCCAACCAAACACTAATTTAATACTAACCTAACCAAACACTAACCTAACCAAACACTAACCTAACCAAACACTAACCTAACCTAACCTAACCAAACACCAACCAAACACTAACCTAACCCAACCTAACCCTAACCTAACACTAACCAAACACTAACCTGAACTAGACCTTACCTTGAGGATCGAACCAGCAACATCTCAAACAGGAAACGAGAACAGAATCCACTCAGCCACAGCAGCACCAAACAAAGGCATTTACTGACCTAGATTTTGCTCTGGGGATCGAACTACCATTCTTTAACACAGCAGACGAAAATTATATCCGCTCAGCCACCGTAAACTCATAAAACTCACAATAAAAGTGACTAAAATAGATTCTGCCAAAGGGGGATCGAACCAGGGACCTTTCAGAGAGGATGTGAGACTCTATACCCACTCAGCCACAGAACATTACATATACGAAGGCACTTTTACAAGACACTCAGAACGATATATTCTTCAACAGCCTGACTTGGGGATCGAACCATGGACTCTAGGACAAGAGATGAGAACTATCCACTCAGCCACGGCACTCTCACCATTCCTTCCAGCTAAACGACTGTGATGGGTTAAACGAGGTGGTTTATGGTATATGGGAGAGAGAGATTAAAGGAGTTACTTCTGGGGCCTCTAATTTGACCTGACCTGACCTAACCTGACCTGACCTAACCTGACGTAATCTAACCTGACCTGACCTGACCTACGCTAACCTAACCTGACCTAACCTAACATGACCTAACCTAACCTAACCTGACCTAACCTAACCTAACCAACTCTGACCTAACCTGACCTAACCTAACCATTTGGGACTAAACAGCTGATTAGCTTAGGGAGGGAGGGGGGGAGGGAGGTTTAACCCTTTGATGACTGGTTTAACCCTTTGACTGGTTTAACCCTTTGATGACTGGTTTAACCCTTTGATGACTGGTTTAACCCTTAGATGACTGGTTTAACCCTTTGATGACTGGTTTAACCCTCTGACTGGTTTAACCCTTTGATGACTGGTTTAACCCTTTGATGACTGGTTTAACCCTTTGATGACTGGTTTAACCCTTTGATGACTGGTTTAACCCTTAGATGACTGGTTTAACCCTTTGATGACTGGTTTAACCCTTAGATGACTGGTTTAATCCTTCAATGGACCCACGTCACCAAGTGCTCATGGTGTAGTGGTTATCACATCTGTCTAACACACAGAAGGTCTCAGGTTCGAGCCCTAGTGAGCACAAGAGTTTTATCTCACTCCTATCTCACTATCTCTCATTCTATCTCAAGTTTAGGTTAATATTATAGAAGTTAAATAACAGGTAATATTAACATGTTAACTTATATAACAACAACAAAAACAACATCAACAACAGCAACAACAACAACAACAACAGCAACAACAACAACAACAACAACAACAACAATAATAATAATAATAATAATAATAATAATAATTATAATAACACACACACACACACACACACACGTCCTAAGTCTTGTTTTATGACGCACCACCAAAGAACTGTCTTGTGTGTGTGTGTGTGTGTGTGTGTGTGTGTGTGTGTGTCGAGGAAGATCAATGACGATACACTGTTGTGACTTCAAGTGGAAATAACGAGAGAGAGAGAGAGAGAGAGAGAGAGAGAAAGAGAGAGAGACTTGGAATATTCTGTCTCAGTGGAAGAAAAATCGTCTCTCTCTCTCTCTCTCTCTCTCTCTCTGTTAACATGAGTGATTTAGGTCAATATCTTCATGACAAGACACCCAGTCAAGAGGTTCATCCACACTAGTCACTTCACGTCACCTCACCTTACCTCACCTCACTTCACGTTACCTCACCTCACCTCACGTTACCTCACCTCCCTTCACGTTACCTCACCTCACCCCACGTTACCTCACCTCACCTCACGTTACCTCACCTCACTTCACGTTACCTCACCTCACGTTACCTCCACCTCCACCTCACCTCACTTCACGTTACGTCCTCACTTCACCTTACCTCACCTCACTTCACCTTACCTCACCTCACTTCACGTTACCTCACCTCACTTCACGTTACCTCACCTCACCCCACGTTACCTCACCTCACGTTACCTCACCTCACTTCACGTTACCTCACCTCACTTCACGTTACCTCACCTCACTTCACGTTACCTCACCTCACCTCACATTACCTCACCTCACCTCACGTTCCCTCACCTCAATTCACTTAACCTAACCTAACCAAACCCAACCAAAAACTAACCAAACACTAATTTAACACTAACCTAACCAAACACTAACCTAACCAAACACTAACCTAACCAAACACTAACCTAACCAAACACTAACCTAACCTAACCTAACCAAACACCAACCAAACACTAACCTAACCCAACCTAACCCTAACCTAACACTAACCAAACACTAACCTGAACTAGACCTTACCTTGAGGATCGAACCAGCAACATCTCGAACAGGAAACGAGAACAGAATCCACTCAGCCACAGCAGCACCAAACAAAGGCATTTACTGACCTAGATTTTGCTCTGGGGATCGAACTACCATTCATTAACACAGCAGACGAGAATTATATCCGCTCAGCCACCGTAAACTCATAAAACTCACAATAAAAGTGACTAAAATAGATTCTGCCAAAGGGGGATCGAACCAGGGACCTTTCAGAGAGGATGTGAGACTCTATACCCACTCAGCCACAGAACATTACATATACGAAGGCACTTTTACAAGACACTCAGAACGATATATTCTTCAACAGCCTGACTTGGGGATCGAACCATGGACTCTAGGACAAGAGATGAGAACTATCCACTCAGCCACGGCACTCTCACCATTCCTTCCAGCTAAACGACTGTGATGGGTTAAACGAGGTGGTTTATGGTATATGGGAGAGAGATTAAAGGAGTTACTTCTGGGGCCTCTAACTTGACCTGACCTGACCTAAACCTGACCTGACCTAACCTAACCTGACCTAACCTAACCTGACCTGACCTAACCTGACCTGACCTAACCTAACCTGACTAACCCTCTGACCTGACCTACCTGACCTGACCTAACCTGACGTAACCTGACCTGACCTGACCTGACCTAACCTAACCTGACCTGACCTGACCTGACCTGACCTGACCTGACCTGACCTGACCTAACCTAACCTGACCTAACCTGACCTAACCTAACCTAACCTAACCAACCCTGACCTAACCTGACCTAACCTAACCTAACCATTTGGGACTAAACAGCTGATTAGCTTAGGGAGGGAGGGGGTGAGGGAGGTTTAACCCTTTGATGACTGGTTTAACCCTTTGACTGGTTTAACCCTTTGATGACTGGTTTAACCCTTTGATGACTGGTTTAACCCTTTGATGACTGGTTTAGCCCTTTGATGACTGGTTTAACCCTGAGATGACTGGTTTAACCCTTTGATGACTGGTTTAACCCTTTGACTGGTTTAACCCTTTGATGACTGGTTTAACCCTTTGATGACTGGTTTAACCCTTTGATGACTGGTTTAACCCTTTGATGACTGGTTTAACCCTTAGATGACTGGTTTAACCCTTTGATGACTGGTTTAACCCTTAGATGACTGGTTTAATCCTTCAATGGACCCACGTCACCAAGTGCTCATGGTGTAGTGGTTATCACATCTGTCTAACACACAGAAGGTCCCAGGTTCGAGCCCTGGTGAGCACAAGAGTTTTATCTCACTCCTATCTCACTATCTCTCATTCTATCTCAAGTTTAGGTTAATATTATAGAAGTTAAATAACAGGTAATATTAACATGTTAACTTATACAACAACAACAACAACAACAACAATAACAATAATAATAATAATAACAATAATAATAATAATAATAATAATAACAATAATAATAATAATAATAATAATAATAATAATAATAATAATAATAACAATAATAATAATAGCAATAATAATAACAATAATAATAACAATAATAATAATAATAATAATAATAATAACAATAATAATAATAATAATAATAATAACAATAATAACAATAATAATAATAATAATAACAATAATAATAACAATAATAATAATAACAATAATAATAATAACAACAATAATAATAATAATAATAATAATAATAACAATAATAATAATAATATCAATAATAATAATAATAATAATAATAATAATAATAATAATAATAACAATAACAATAATTATAATAATAATAATAACAATAACAATAACAATAATTATAATAATAATAATAACAATAATAATAACAATAATAATAATAATAATAATAATAATAATAATAATAATAATAATAATAACAACAATAATAATAACAATAATAATAATAATAACAATAATTCTACCTCATAATTTAACCCCTTGAATATAATGCCGTACAGGGTGTGTCAGAAGACCTTACTCTATATACAGTGTGTGTCAAAAAAAAAAATTAACACCAAACTCTTAAATAAAAATCTATCTCATTTTCTCTAATTACTTTCCGCATCAAGCGCAACTACAGTGATTTACTTGCATATATATATATATATATATATATATATATATATATATATATATATATATATATATATATATATATATATATATATATATATATATATATATATAACAATATTCTCTCACAGGAAATATACACTTAGTATATTAATATCATTTTAG
>NW_024717582.1:0-16472 GCF_018991925.1 Homarus americanus | reverse complement strand
CGATCTGGGGACTTTGTTATACTCGGTTCAGGGGACTTTGTTTTACTCGTCCAGGGGGATTTGTTATACTAGGATAATGGGACTTTGTTATGCTCGATCAGGGGACTTTGTCTTGCTCGATCAGGGCCCTTTGGTATACTCGACCAGGGGACTTTGTTATAATCGATTAGGGGACTTTGTTATGCTCGATCTGGGGACTTAGTTAAACTGGGCCAGGAGACGTTGTTATACTCTATCAGGGGATATGTCATACTTGATCAGGGGACTTTGTTATACTGGACCAGGGGACTTTGTTATACTCGATTAGGGGACTTTGTTATACTCGATTAGGGAACTTTGTTATACTCGTCTATGGGGCTTTGTTATACTCGATCAGGGGACTTTTGTTACACTCGATCAGGGAACTTTGTTATACTCGATTAGGGGACTTTGTTTTACTCAATAAGGGGACTTTGTTATACTCGATCAGGAAACTTTGTTATACTCGACCGGTGAATTTGTTATAATCGATCAGTGGACTTCGGTATGCTCGATCTAGGGACTTTATTATACTGGGCAAACGGACTTTTTTATATCCGATCATGGTATATGTAATACTCGATCAGGGGACTTTGTTGTATTCAACCAGAGGACTTTGTTATACTCGATCAGGGGACTTTGTTATACTCAATCAGGGACTCTGTTATACTCGATTAGAGGCCTTTGTTATACTCGATGAGGGGGGGCTTTGTTATACTTGACCAGGGGACTTTGCTATACTCGACCAGGGGAATTTGTTATACTCGATGAGGGGGCTTTGTTATACTCGACGAGGGGACTTTTTTATACTTGATGTAAGGGCAGAAACGATCCTCCGGCTAGTTACCGCTGCTAACTCGCTCGTTTGCTGGTGCATACGACACTTGGGGTGGTTGGACGGAGGTGATAACGGCAGCAACCCTCTCCGCCGCGGGCAGATTCAACCCAGCCGCCATACCGTCAGTATCTAGCTACCCTGCTGTCCGTCAAATTCTGGCTGTGATCTCATCATAGGTCCTGGACTCGTGGGCTGTGTTCCCAGACCATCACCTATCAACTGCCAACTCTCTGGTCATCTACCACTTCCGCATACCACGACCATCAGTTCATCACATTCCGTCGGTGCCCCGGTGTTCTCCTGCGTTTTCAAGACGTTGCTGAGTGTGGAGCGAAGTGGACGCTTCCCTGCCCTGAGTGTGTGTCACCGCGTTCCAGAACCTTCCCCCAGGGCCACTGCCGTAGGAAATATTTGTTCATTGTTTGATTCCATTAATTGCTGACTCCCCTTTATTGTTCGATTCTATCAATTGTTGACTCCATTTAATTGTTTGATTCCATTAATTGCTGACTCCCATTATTTGTTTGATTCCTTTAATTGTTGCTTCCATTAATTGTTTGACTCCCGTAATTATTTGATGATTGTTGAGTGGTGTCAGAGTTTTGTGTTATGTTTTTATAGTAAAGAGATGCCAATCTCTAACGGTTGTTTGTTATTCCTCGGAAAACCATGGTCCTTGACTTTCCTATATTAAGATCCTGATTAGCCTGGTAAGGGATTTCTATCCCTAAGTCCCAGGCCTTTACACTTGATCAGGGGACTTTGTCATACTCGATCAGTGGACTTTCCTATATTTGACCAATGGACTTTGCTATACTCGATGAGGGGCCTTTGTTGTACTCGATCACTGGGCTTTGTTATACACGACCAAGGGACTTTGTTATACTCGTTCAGGGGTCTTTGATATACTCGACCAGAGGACTTTGTTATACTCGGTCAGGGGATATGTTATACTCGATCAGGGGACTTTGTTTTACTCGATTAGGGGACTTTGTTATACTTGATCATAGGACTTTGTTATACTCAACCAGGGGCCTTTGTTATACTCGATTAGAAAACTTGTTATACTCGACCAGAGGATTTTGTTATACTCCCCAGGGACTTGTTATACTCGATCAGGGGATATGTTGTACTCGATCAGTGGACTTTGTTATACTCGGTTCAGGGGACTTTGTTATACTCGTCCAAGGGGCTTTGTTATACTAGCATCAGAGGACTAGGTTATACTCGATGAGGGGACTTTGTCTTACTCGATCAGGGCCCTTTGTTATACTCGACCAGGGGACTTTGTTATAATCGATTAGGGGACTTTGTTATGCTAGATCTGGGGACTTTGTTAAACTGGGCCAGGAGACGTTGTTATACTCGATCAGGGGATATGTTAGCACTTGATCAGGACTTTGTTATACTGACCAGGGGACTTTTGTTATACTGACTGGGGACTTTGTTATACTCGATGAGGAACCCCTTGTTATACTCTGCTATGGGCTTGTTATACTCGATCAGGGACTTTTGTTACACTCGATCAGGGAACTTTGTTATACCTCGACCAGGGCCTTTTGTTATACTCGCTGATTAGGGACCTTGTTATACTCGATAAGGGGACTTTGTTATACTCGATAAGGGGAATTTGTTATACTCGATGAGGGAACTTTGTTATACTCGTCTATGGGGCTTTGTTATACTCGATCAGGGGACTTTTGTTACACTCGGTCAGGGAACTTTGTTATACTCGACCAGGGGCCTTTGTTATACTCGATTAGGGGACTTTGTTATACTCGATAAGGGGACTTTGTTATACTCGATAAGGGGAATTTGTTATACTAGATAAGGGGACTTTGTTAGACTCGAACAGGGGACTTTGTTATACTCGACCAGTGGACTTTGTTATGCTCGATTAGGCGGCTTTATTATACTCGATCAGGGGACCTTCTTATACTCGATGAGGGGCCTTTGTTATACTCGATGAGGGGCCTTTTTTATACTAGATCAGGGGACTTTGTTATACTCGATTAGAGGCCTTTTTTGGACTCGATCAGGGGACTTTGTTATACTCGAGCAGTGGGCTTTGTTATACTCGATCAGGGGACTTTGTTATAATCGATTAGGGGACTTTGTTATGCTCGATCTGGGCACTTTGTTAAACTGGGCCAGGAGACGTTGTTATACTCGATCAGGGGATATGTTATTCTCGATCAGGAAACTTTGTTATACTCGTTCAGATGACTTTGTCTTACTCCATCAGGGCCTTTTGCTATACTCGACTGGGGGACTTTGTTATAATCGATCAGTGGACTTTGGTATGCTCCATCTAGGGACTTTATTATACTGGGCAAACGGACTTTTTTATATTCGATCAGGGGATATGTTATACTCGCTCAGGCGACTTTGTTGTACTCAACCAGAGGACTTTGTTATACTCGATCAGGGGACTTTGTTATACTCAATCAGGGGACTCTGTTATACTCGATTTGGGGCCTTTGTTATACTCGATGAGGGGGGCTTTGTTATACTCGACGAGGGGACTTTGCTATACTCGACCAGGGATAATTTGTTATACTCGATGAGGGGGCTTTCTTATACTCGACGAGTGGACTTTTTTATACTTGATTAGGGGACTTTGTCATACTCGATCAGTGCACTTTCCTATATTTGTCCAATGGACTTTGCTATACTCGATGAGGGGCCTTTGTTGTACTCGATCACTGGGCTTTGTTATACACGACCAGGGGACTTTGTTATACTCGTTCAGGGGTCTTTGTTATACTCGACCAGAGGACTTTGTTATATTCGATCAGGGGCTATGTTATACTCGATCAGGGGACTTTGTTTTACTCGATTAGGGGACTTTGTTATACTTGATCATAGGACTTTGTTATACTCAACCAGGGGCCTTTGTTATACTCGATTAGAAAACTTTGTTATACTGGACCAGGGGACTTTGTTATACTCGATTAGGGGACTTTGTTATACTCGATGAGGAAATTTGTTATACTCGTCTATGGGGCTTTGTTATACTCGATCAGGGGACTTTTGTTACACTCGATCAGGGAACTTTGTTATACTCGATTAGGGGACTTTGTTATACTCAATAAGGGGACTTTGTTATACTCGATCAGGAAACTTTGTTATACTCGTTCAGATGACTTTGTGTTACTCGATCAGGGCCCTTTGCTATACTCGACCGGTGAATTTGTTATAATCGATCAGTGGACTTCGGTATGCTCGATCTAGGGACTTTATTATACTGGGCAAACGGACTTTTTTACATTCGATCAGGGTATATGTAATACTCGATCAGGGGACTTTGTTGTATTCAACCAGAGGACTTTGTTATACTCGATCAGGGGACTTTGTTATACTCAATCAGGGACTCTGTTATACTCGATTAGAGGCCTTTGTTATACTCGATGAGGGCTTTATATACCTTGAATAGGAATTTGCTACCTCTAATTTCAGGGAATTTGTTACACCGATGAGGGGCTGCATATACCCCACTTCCAGGGATCTTTACACTAATCAGGGACTACATAGCTCCTGATTAGAAAAATTTTTGACCTGCTGATCAGGGACTTATTATACCTGACCAGGAGACTTTGTGATACTGATCAGGGACTTTACCCAATTGTAATTTTCAAGTATATTCGGATCAGTATTATGTACTCGATCAGGGACTGCGTTATACCTCAGATTAGAAAACTTTGTTATACTCGACCAGAGGATTCTTGTTATACCCCCCAGGACTTTTTAAACTCGATCAGGATATATTTTACTCGATCAGGGGGACTTTTGTTATACTTTGGTTCAGGGACTTTTTTATACTCGTCCAGGGGGCATTGTTATATTAGGATCAAAGGACTTTGTTATACTCGATGAGGGGACTTTGTCTTACTCAATCAGGGCCCTTTGTTATACTCGACTAGGGGACTTTGTTATAATCGATTAGGGGACTTTGTTATGCTCGATCTGGGGACTTTGTTAAACTGGGCCAGGAGACGTTGTTATACTCTATCAGGGGATATGTTATACTTGATCAGGGGACTTTGTTATACTGGACCAGGGGACTTTGTTATACTCGACTAGGGGACTTTGTTATACTCGATGAGGGAACTTTGTTATACTCGTCTATGGGGCTTTGTTATACTCGATCAGGGGACTTTTGTTACACTCGATGAGGGAACTTTGTTATACTCGACCCGGGGCCTTTGTTATACTCGATTAGGGGACCTTGTTATACTCGATAAGGGGACTTTGTTATACTCGATAAGGAGAATTTGTTATACTCGATGAGGGAACTTTGTTATACTCGTCTATGGGGCTTTGTTATACTCGATCAGGGGACTTTTGTTACACTCGATCAGGGAACTTTGTTATACTCGACCAGGGGCCTTTGTTATACTCAATTAGGGGACTTTGTTATACTCGATAAGGGGACTTTGTTATACTCGATAAGGGGAATTTGTTATACTAGATAAGGGGACTTTGTTAGACTCGAACAGGGGACTTTGTTATACTTGACCAGTGGACTTTGTTATGCTCGATTAGGCGGCTTTATTATACTCGATCAGGGGACCTTCTTATACTCGATGAGGGGCCTTTGTTATACTCGATGAGGGGCCTTTTTTATACTAGATCAGGGGACTTTGTTATACTCGATTAGAGGCCTTTTTTGGACTCGATCAGGGGACTTTGTTATACTCGAGCAGTGGGCTTTGTTATACTCGATCAGGGGACTTTGTTATACTCGATCAGGAGGCTTTGTTATAATCGATCAGGGGACTTTGCTACACTCGACCAGGGGACTTTGTTATACTCGATTAGGGAACTTTGTTATACTTGACCAGGGAACTTTTTTATCCTTGACCAATGGACTTTGTTATACTCGATGAGGGGCCTTTGTTATACTCGATGATGGGACTTTGTTATACTCGACCAGGGGACTTTGTTATACTCGATCAGGGGACTTTTTTATACTCGACCAGAGGACTTTGTTATCCACAATCAGGGAATATGTTATACTTGATCAAGGGACTTTGTTATACTCAACTAGGGGACTTTGTTATACTCGATCAGGGGACTTTGTTATACTCCAAAGGGGACTTTGTTATACTCGATCAGGGGACTTTGTTATACTCGATTAGTGGCCTTTGTTTTACTCGATGAGGGGGCTTTGTTATACTCGACCAGGGGACTTGCTATAATCGACCAGGGGACTTTTTTATACTCGATCAGGGGACTTTGTTACACTGGACGAGGGGACATTTTTATACTTGATTAGGGGACTTTGTTTTACTCGACCATGGGAGTTTTGTTATACTTGATCAGGGGACTTTTGTTACACTCGATCAAGGGACTTTGTTAAACTCGACCAGGGGCCTTTTCATACTCGACCAGAGGACTTTGTTATTCTCGATCAGAGGATATGTTATACTCGATCAGAGCTTAAAGAGTATACCGATGAGGACTTTGCTATACTCGACCAGGGACTTTGTTATACACGACCAGGAAACTTTGTCATACTCGATCAGAGGTCAATGTTATACTCGATCAGGGGACTTTGTTATACTCGATCAGGGGACTTTGTTATATTCAATGAAGGGACGTTGTTATACTCGTTCAGGGGACTTTCTAGTACTCGATCAGGGGACTTTTTTATACTCAATCATGGGCTTTGCTATACTCAATGAGGGGGCTTTCTTATACTCGATCACGGGACTTTGTTATTCTCGATAAGGGGACCTTGTTACTCGATCAGGGGACTTTGTTACAATGGACCAGGGGACATTTTTATACTCGATTAGGGGACTTTGTTATTCTCGATAAGGGGACTTTTGTTACACTCGATCAGGGAACTTTGTTATACTCGACCAGGGACCTTTGTTATACTCGATTAGGGGACTTTGTTATACTCGATATTGGGACTTTGTTATACTCGAAAAGGGGAATTTGTTATATTCGATAAGGGTTTTTGTTAGACTCGAACAAGGGACTTTGTTATACTCGACCAGGGGCCTTTGTTATACTCGATCAGGGGACTTTGTTATACTCCACCAGGGATCTCTTTTATACTTGACCAATGGACGTTGTTATCCTCGATGAGGGACCTTTGTTATACTCGATGAGGGGACTTTGTTATACTCAACCAGGGGACTTTGTTATACTCGATCAGGGGACTTTTTTATACTCGACCAGAGGACTTTGTTATACTCAATCAGGGGATATGTTATACTCGATCAGGGGACTTTGTTATACTCAACCAGGGGAGTTTGTTATACTCGATCAGGGGACTTTGTTATACGCGATCAGGAGACTTTGTTATACTCGATTAGGGGCCTTTGTTATACTCGATGAGGGTGCTGTATTATGCTCGACCAGGGGACTTTGTTATACTCGATTAGGGGACTTTGAAATATTCGAACGGGGGACTTTTTTATACTTGATCAGGGGACTTTGTCTTACTCGACCAGAGGCCTTTGTTATACTCGATCGGGGAACCTTGTTATACTCGATGAGTGGACTTTACTATATTTGACCAATGGACTTTGCTATACTCGATGTGGGGCCTTTGTTATACTCGATCAGGGGACATTGTCATACTCGACCAGGTGACATTGTTATACTCGATCAGGGGACTTTGTTATACTCGATCAGAGGACTTTGTTATACTCGATCAGGTGATATGTTATACTCGATCAGGGGAATTTGTTGTACTCGATCAGAGGACTTTGTTATACTCGACGATGGGCTTTTTTATACTCGATTAGAAAACTTTGTTATACTCGACCAGGAGACTTTGTGATACTCGATCAGGGGACTTTGTTATACTCCACCAGGGACTTTGTTATATTCGATCAGGGATATGTAATACTCGATTAGGGGACTTTGTTATACTCGATCAGGGGACTTTGTCATACTCGACCAGAGGAATTTGTTATACTCGATCAGGGGATATGTTATACTCGATCAGGGGTCTTTGTTATACTTGATCAGGGGACTTTGTTATACTTGATTAGGGGACTTTGTTATACTAGATCAGGGTACTTTGTTATACTTGATCAGAGGACTTTGTTTTACTCGACCAAGGGCCTTTATTATGCTCGATTAGAAAACTTTGTTATACTCGACCAGGGAACTTTGTTATACTCCACCAGGGACTTTGTGATACTCGATCAGTGGATATGTTATACTCGATCAGGGGACTTTGTTATACTCGGTTCAGGGGACTTTGTTATACTCGTCCAAGGGGCTTTTTAATACTAGGATCAGGGGACTTTGTTATACTCGATGAGGGGACTTAGTCTTACTCGATCAGGGCACTTTGTCATACTCGACCAGGGGACTTTGTTATAATCGATTAGGGGACTTTGTTATCCTCGATCTGGGGACTTTGTTAAACTAGGCCAGGAGACGTTGTTATACTCGATCAGTGGATATGTTATACTCGATCAGGGGACTTTGTTATACTGGACCAGGGGACTTTGTTATACTCGATCAGGGGACTTTGTTATACTCGATCAGGGAACTGTTATACTCATCCAGGGGGCTTTGACATACTCGACCAGGGGAATTTGTTATACTCGATCAGGGGACTTTGTTATACTCGATCAGGGAACTTTGTTATACTCATCCAGGGGGCTTTGTCATACTCGATCAGGTGACTTTCTTATACTCGATCAGGGTGATTTTGTCTTACACGATCAGGGCCCTTTGCTATACTCGACCGGGGGATTTTGTTATAATCGATCAGGGGACTTTGGTATGCTCGATCTCGGGACTTTGTTATACCGGGTCAGGGGACATTTTTATACTCGATGAGGGGACTTTGTTTCACTGGACCAGGGGACATTTTTATACACGATTAGGGGACTTTGTTATACTCGATCAGGTGACTTTGTCTTACTCGAACAGGGCTCTTTGCTATACTCGACCGGGGGACTTTGTTATAATGGATTAGGGAGCTTTGGTATGCTCGACCTAGGGACTTTGTTATACTCGATCAGGGACTTTGTTATACTCGACCAGGGGCCTTTGTTATACTCGGTTAGGGGACTTTGTTATACTCGACCAGGGGACTTTGTTATACTCGAGCAGGGGGCTTTGTTATACTCGATCAGGGGACTTTGTTATACTCGATCAGGAGGCTTTCTTATACTCGATCAGGGACTTTGCTATACTCGACCAGGGGACTTTGTTATACTCAATCAGGGGATATGTTATACTCGATCAGGGGACTTTGTTATACTCTTCCAGGGGACTTTGTTATACTCGATCAGGGGACTTTGTTATACGTGATCAGGAGACTTTGTTATACTCGATTAGGAACGTTTGTTATACTCGTCCACGGGGGCTTTGTTATACTAGGATCAGGGGACTTTGTTATACTCGATGAGGGGACTTAGTCTTACTCGATCAGCGCCCTTTGTTATACTCGACCAGGGGACTTTGTTATAATCGATTAGGGAACTTTGTTATACTTGGTCAGAGGACTTTGTTATATTCGACCAGGGGCCTTTGTTATACTAGATAAGAAAACTTTGTTATACTCGACCAGGGGACTTTGTCATACTCGACCAGAGGACTTTGTTATACTCGATCAGGGAACTTTGTTATACTCATCCAGGGGGCTTTGTCATACTCGATCAGCGGACTTTCTTATACTCAATCAGTGGATTTTGTCTTACACGATCAGGGCCCTTTGCTATACTCGACCTGGGGACTTTGTTATAATCGATCAGGGGACTTTGGTATGCTCGATCTAGGGACTTTGTTATACTGGGCCAGGGGACTTCTTTATACTCGATGAAGGGACTTTGTTACACTGCACCAGGGGACATTTTTATTCTCGATTAGGGGACTTTGTTTTCCTCGATCAGGGGACTTTTTTATACTGGACCAGGAGACTTTGTTATACTCGATGAGGGAACGTTGTTATACTCAATGAGGGAACTTTGTTATACTCATCCAGGGGGCTTTGTTATTTTCCATCAGGGGACTTTGTTATACTCGATCAGGGGACTTTGGTATGCTCGACCGGGGGACTTTGTTATAATCGATTAGGGGACTTTGGTATGCTCGATCTAGGGACTTTGTTATACTCGATTAGGGACTTTGTTATACTCGATAAGGAGACTTTGTTATACTCGATAAGGGGAATTTGTTTTACTCGATAAGGGGACTTTGTTAGACTCGAACAGGGGACTTTGTTATACTTGACCAGGGGACTTTGTTATACTCGATTAGGCGGCTTTGTTATACTCGATCAGGGGACTTTCTTATACTCGATTAGAGGCCTTTTTTAGACTCGATTAGGGGACTTTGTTATCCTCGTGCAGGGAGCTTTGTTATACTCGATTAGGGACTTTGTCTTACTCGCTCAGGGCCCTTTGCTATACTGGACCGGGGACTTTGTTATAATCGATCAGGGGACTTTGGTATGCTTGATCTAGGGACTTTGTTATACTCGATCAGGGGACTTTGTTATCCTCGACCAGGGGACTTTTTTATACTTGATTCAGGGGACTTTGTCATACTAGATCTGTGGACTTTCCTATATTTGACCAATGGACTTTGCTATACTCGATGAGCGGCCTTTGTTATACTCGATCAGGGGACTTTGTTATACTTGATTAGAGGACTTTGTTATACTCGATCAGGGGACTTTGTTACACAGGACCAGGGGACATTTTTATACTCGATTAGGGGACTTTGTTATTCTCGACCAGGGACCTTTGTTATACTCGATTAGGGGACTTTGTTATGCTCGATATGGGGACTTTGTTATACTCGAAAAGGGGAATTTGTTATATTCGATAAGGGTTTTTGTTAGACTCGAACAGGGGACTTTGTTATACTCGACCAGGGGCCTTTGTTATACTCGATCAGGGAACTTTGTTATACTCGACCAGGGATCTCTTTTATACTTGACCAATGGACTTTGTTATCCTCGATGAGGGGCCTTTGTTATACTCGATGAGGGGACTTTGTTATACTCAACCAGGGGACTTTGTTATACTCGATCAGGGGACTTTTTTATACTCGATCAGAGGACTTTGTTATACTCAATCAGGGGATATGTTATACTCGATCAGGGGACTTTGTTATACTCAACCAGGGGAGTTTGTTATACTCGATCAGGGGACTTTGTTATACGCGATCAGGAGACTTTGTTATACTCGATTAGGGGGCTTTGTTATACTCGATGAGGGTGCTTTATTATGCTCGACCAGGGGACTTTGTTATATTCGATTAGGGGACTTTGAAATATTCGACCAGGAGACTTTTTTATACTTGATCAGGGGACATTGTCTTACTCGACCAGAGGCCTTTGTTATACTCGATCGGGGAACTTTGTTATACTCGATGAGTGGACTTTACTATATTTGACCAATGGGCTTTGCTATACTCGATGTGGGGCCTTTGTTATACTCGATCAGGGGACTTTGTTATACTCGACCAGGTGACATTGTAATACTCGATCATGGGGACTTTGTTATACTCGACCAGAGGACTTTGTTATACTCGATCAGGTGATAAGTTATACTCGATCAGGGGACTTTGTTATACTCGATCAGAGGACTTTGTTATACTCGACGATGGGCTTTTTTATACTCGATTAGAAAACTTTGTTATACTCGACCAGGAGACTTTGTGATACTCGATCAGGGGACTTTGTTATACTCCAACAGGGACTTTGTTATATTCGATCAGGGGATATGTAATACTCGATCAGGGGACTTTGTTATACTCGATCAGGGGACTTTGTCATACTCGACCAGAGGATTTTGTTATACTCGATCAGGGGATATGTTATACTCGATCAGGGGTCTTTGTTATACTTGATCAGGGGACTTTGTTATACTTGATTAGGGGACTTTGTTATACTAGATCAGGGGACTTTGTTATACTTGATCAGAGGACTTTGTTTTACTCCACCAAGGGCCTTTGTTATGCTCGATTAGAAAACTTTGTTATACTCGACCATGGAACTTTGTTATACTCCACCAGGGACTTTGTGATACTCGATCAGTGGATATGTTATTCTCGATCAGGGGACTTTGTTATACTCGGTTCAGGGGACTTTGTTATACTCGTCCAAGGGGCTTTTTTATACTAGGATCAGGGGACTTTGTTATACTCGATGAGGGGACTTAGTCTTACTCGATCAGGGCCCTTTGTCATACTCGACCAGGGGACTTTGTTATAATCGATTAGGGGACTTTGTTATCCTCGATCTGGGGACTTTGTTAAACTAGGCCAGGAGACGTTGTTATACTCGATCAGGGGATATGTTATACTCGATCAGGGGACTTTGTTATACTGGACCAGGGGACTTTGTTATACTCGATCAGGGGACTTTGTTACACTCGATCAGGGAACTGTTATACTCATCCAGGGGGCTTTGTCATACTCGACCAGGGGAATTTGTTATACTCGATCAGGGGACTTTCTTATACTCGATCAGGTGATTTTGTCTTACACGATCAGGGCCCTTTGCTATACTCGACCGCGGGATTTTGTTATAATCGATCAGGGGACTTTGGTATGCTCGATCTAGGGACTTTGTTATACCGAGCCAGGGGACTTTTTTATACTCGATGAGGGGACTTTGTTTCACTGGACCAGGGGACATTTTTATACACGGTTAGGGGACTTTGTTATACTCGATCAGGGGACTTCGTCTTACTCGATCAGGGCCCTTTGCTATACTCGACCGGGGGACTTTGTTATAATCGATTAGGGGGCTTTGGTATGCTCGAAATAGGGACTTTGTTATACTCGATCAGGGACTTTGTTATACTCTACCAGGGGCCTTTGTTATACTCGATTAGGGGACTTTGTTATACTCGATAACGGGACTTTGTTATACTCGATAAGGGGAATTTGTTATACTCGATAAGGGGACTTTGTTATACTCGATCAGGGGACTTTCTTATACTCGATTAGAGGCCTTTTTTGGACTCGATATGGGGACTTTGTTATACTCGAGCAGGGGGCTTTGTTATACTCGATCAGGGGACTTTGTTATACTCGATCAGGAGGCTTTCTTATACTCGATCAGGGACTTTGCTATACTCGACCAGGGGACTTTGATATTCTCAATCAGGGGATATGTTATACTCGATCAGGGGACTTTGTTATACTCATCCAGGGGACTTTGTTATACTCGATCAGGGGACTTTGTTATACGCGATCAGGAGACTTTTTTATACTCGATTAGGAACGTTTGTTATACTCGTCCAGGGGGTTTTGTTATACTAGGATCAGGGGACTTTGTTATACTCGATGAGGGGACTTAGTCTTACTCGATCAGCGCCCTTTGTTATACTCGACCAGGGGACTTTGTTATAATCGATTAGGGAACTTTGTTATACTTGATCAGAGGACTTTGTTATACTTGACCAGGGGCCTTTGTTATACTAGATAAGAAAACTTTGTTATACTCGACCAGGGGACTTTGTCATACTCGACCAGAGGACTTTGTTATACTCGATCAGGGAACTTTGTTATACTCATCCAGGGGGCTTTGTCATACTCGATCAGCGGACTTTCTTATACTCAATCAGGGGATTTTGTCTTACACGATTAGGGCCCTTTGCTATACTCGACCTGGGGACTTTGTTATAATCGATCAGGGGACTTTGGTATGCTCGATCTAGGGACTTTGTTATACTGGGCCAGGGGACTTTTTTATACTCGATGAAGGGACTTTGTTACACTGGACCAGGGGACATTTTTTTTCTCGATTAGGGGACTTTGTTATCCTCGATCAGGGACTTTGTTATACTGGACCAGGAGACTCTGTTATACTCGATCAGGGAACGTTGTTATACTCGATGAGGGAACTTTGTTATACTCATCCAGGGGGCTTTGTTATTTTCCATCAGGGAACTGTGTTATACTCGATCAGGGGACTTTGGTATGCTCGACCGGGATGACTTTGTTATAATCGATTAGGGGACTTTGGTATGCTCGATCTAGGGACTTTGTTATACTCGATCAGGGACTTTGTTATACTCGATAAGGGGACTTTGTTATACTCGATAAGGGGAATTTGTATTACTCGATAAGGGACTTTGTTAGACTGGAACAGGGGACTTTGTTATACTTGACCAGGGGACTTTGTTATACTCGATTAGGCGGCTTTGTTATTCTCGATCAGGGGACTTTCTTATACTCGATTAGAGGCCTTTTTTAGACTCGATCAGGGGACTTTGTTATACTCGTGCAGGGAGCTTTGTTATACTCGATCAGGGGACTTTGTTATACTCGAACAGGAGGCTTTGTTATACTCGATTAGGGGACTTTGCTATACTCGACCAGGGGACTTTGTTATACTCGAGCAGGGGGCTCTGTTATACTCGATTAGGGGACTTTGTCTTACTCGCTCAGGGCCCTTTGCTATACTGGACCGGGGACTTTGTTATAATCGATCAGGGGACTTTGGTATGCTTGATCTAGGGACTTTGTTATACTGGGCCAGGGGACTTTTTTATACTCGATTAGGGGACTTTTTTACACTCGATGAGGGACTTTGTTATACGCGACTAGGGCCTGTGTTATACTCAATCAGGGAACTTTGTTATACTAGATCAGGGGACTTTGTTATACTCGATTAAAGGCCTTTTTTGGACTCGATCAGGGTCTAGCGTATTGTCAGATACCCGAAGAATGTTCTATACTACTGAGGGTATACACAAACACTTGTTGTCTTTAAAAGTAGGTTCTATTCTCGTACGGGAGATATATATACAATAGTAGGACGCAGAAGCCCGTGGTCACGCCACGAGGACTCTGTCTTCTCTCTTTCTACCTCTATCTATGTATTACTACGTGCTGGCCTGTACAGATGCCAGCATTCACAAGCTGAATACATAAAGTGTAAATGTAATAATTTATATACATAATATGGTGCACAATAAATAGAATATTACATAGAATTAATACATGTTCTGTAATACTTTACTATACATAATTAATAAGAGTAATATAAGAGTAATATAATAATATACAGCTGAAGGTACTACTTTGTGTCCATATATATTATACACCTCCCTCCCCCCCTATACGCTCATAGTTTCATCTTGAGCGGACCATTTGTTTCTGAGTCGCTCGGACCTGCGGAGTACTGGGGCAGAAACACAAGGTGGGGATGGATTTACTTTAGAGACATCAACATTAGGGGACTCAACTGGGGAGGGGTCAACACTAGGCAGCTCCACAGGTCGGAGGAAACGACGGTTCCTCAACCATACTCTACCACTAGGAAGACGCACTTGGTAGTCCCTTGACCGGCCAATACCCATGACAACCCCAACCTTGTCCCAGCGGTGAGATACCGGATCTTGAATCCTGATCTGCTGGCCGATACTCAACCTGGGAAGGGGGCGGGCATGACAGTCTTACCGAGCAGCGACATCTGCGGCTCGTTTTGCTGCACGGCGGTCACATTCCTCAGTCTTGGCCTGCCATTCTTGAGAAAAAGACTTCGGGTGGGCAGGAACACAAGACCTGAGATGATGTCCGTATAGAACCTGGGCTGGGGAGCGTCCGGTGAAGTTCGGGGTGTTGTGTAACTCCAACAAACCTCGATCGAAGTCCTCGCAGTCGATATTTCCTGAGGGTGACACCTTAAGGATCAGGTGCTTCACAGTCTTGACTGCGACTTCAGCGTGTCCATTCGCCTGGGGGTAGTGGGGCGAGGTCACGACATGACGGACTCCCCAACGGTCCATGAAGTCCCGGAACTCGTGGCTGGTGAACTGGGGTCCTCCATCAGTCCTGAGGCGGAGGGGAACACCAACTTTTCTGAAGTAATGCCTGAAGCTCCGGATGGTAGCAGTAGCCGTTGTATCACTACCACAGGGGACGACAACAGGCCATCCAGACAGTCGGTCGGCAATGACGAGGAAGGACTTCCCTGCAACTGCAAAGAAATCGGCCGACACAGACTCGAAGGGTCTTGAAGGGTTATCGTCGCACATTAAAGGTTCCTGTTGCTGGCTAGGTTGCAGAATCTGGCACGGTTCACAGGCACGGACGGTACTTGCAATGTCCGCGTTGATTCCGGGCCAAAATACAGTCTGCATCGCCCGTCGCTTGGTGGCCTCCACTCCTCGATGGCTGTCGTGAAGGCGGGCCAAGGTAAGGCGGCGTAGGGCAGCAGGAATAACTACTCGTGGACCATACAAGACGAGGTCTCCATCACAATAGAGGTCCTCGCGTATTTTCCAGTACGGGAGTAGCAATTCATGAAGGTCGTATCGGTTCGATGGAAATCCCTGAGACACACAGTCGATGAGCCGGATGCAGGAAGGGTTGGCCCGGGCTGCGGTGCGGAGATCTTCAAGGGTCTTGTCTGCATCCGGTGCTGTAGACTCTTCTGATGTGAAGACGGCCTTCAATGAAACCACTGACTTGAGGGATGCAGCAGCTGTAGAACACAACATCTCGTCCTCTGGGGTGGGGCGACTGACAGGGGCGCGGGACAGGGCATCCGGGATGCACAACAGCTTACCAGCACGCCACACAGCCGTGAAGAGATAAGGCGAGAGCTTCTCTTTCAGACGTTGAAGGCGAGGATTTTCTACTGCATCCAAAGAGTAGTGATTGATTATAG
>NW_024717581.1:0-7073 GCF_018991925.1 Homarus americanus | reverse complement strand
CAATGTCCCCTGATCGAGTATAACAAAGCCCCCTCATCGAGTATATCAAAGTCCCCTGATCGAGGATAACAAAGTCCTTGATTGAGTATAACAAAGTCCCCTTATCGAGTATAACAAAGCCCCCTTATCGAGTATAACAAAGTCCCCTGATCGAGTTTAACAAAGTCCACTAATCGAGAATAACAAAGGCCCCTCATCGAGTTTAACAAAGGCCCCTCATCGAGTATAACAAAGTCCCCTGGTCGAGTATATATAACAACCTCCCTGGTCGAACAAAGTCCCCTGATCGAACAAATTCTGATCGAGTATAACAAAGTCCCCTTGATCGAATATAACAAAGTCTCTGATCGGAGTATAACAGTTTCCCCTGATCGAGTATAACAAAAGTCCCCTGATCGAGTATAACAAAGTCCCCTGATCGAGTATAACAAAGGCCCCTGATCGAGTTTAACAAAGCGCCCCTGATCGAGTATATAACAAAGTCCCTGGTCGAGTATATAACAACTCTGGTCGAGTATAACAAAGTCACCCTGATCGAGTATAACAAAGTCCCCTGATCGAGTATAACAAAGTCCCCTGTTCGAGTATATCAACGTCCCCTGATCGAGTATAACAAAGGCCCCTGATCGAGTATAACAAAGTCCCCTGGTCGAGAATAACAAAGGTCCCTCATCGAGTTTAACAAAGGCCCCTCATCGAGTATAACAAAGTCCCATGATCGAGTATAACAAAGTCCCATGTTCGAGTATAACAAAGTCCCCTGAACGATTATAACAAAGGCCCCTGATCAAGTATAACAAAGCTCCCTGATCGAATATAACAAAGGCGCCTGAACGAGTATAGCAAAGGCCCCTGATTGAGTATAACAAAGTTCCCTGATCGAGTATAACAAAGCCCCCTCATTGAGTATAACAAAGTCCCCCTTATCGAGAATAACAAAGTCCCCTGATCGAGTATAACAAAGCCCCCTGATCAAGTATAACAAAGGCCCCTCACCGAGTATAACAAAGTCCCCTGGTCGAGTATAACAAAGTCCCCTGATCGAGTATAACAAAGGCCCATGATCGAGTATAACGAAATTTCCCTGATCGAGTATAACAAAGCCCCTGATCGAGTATAACAAAGTCCCCCTTATCGAGAATAACTAAGTCCCCTGATAGAGTATAACAAAGCCCCCTGATCAAGTATAACAAAGGCCCCAGATCGAATATAACAAAGTCCCTTGTCGAGTATAACAAAGTCCCCTGAACGAGTATAACAAAGGCCCCTGATCGAGTATAACAAAGGACCCTAAAAGTGTATAACAATGTCCCCTGATCGAGTATAACAAAGCCCCCTCATCGAGTATAACAAATTCCCCTTATCGAGTATAACAAAGTCCCCTGTTCGAGTATAACAAAGTCCCCTGAACGATTATAACAAAGGCCCCTGATCGAGTATAACAAAGCCTCCTGATCGAAACTAACAAAGGCGCCTGAACGAGTATAACAAAGGCCCCTGATCGAGTATAACAAAGTTCCCTGATCGAGTATAACAAAGCCCCCTGCTTGAGTATAACAAAGTCCCCCTTTTGGAGAATAACAAAGTCCCCTGGTCGAGTATAACAAAGCCCCGTGATCAAGTATAACAAAGGACCCAGATCGAGTATAACAAAGTCCCCTGGTGTAGTATAACAAAGTCCCCTGAACGAGTATAACAAAGGCCCCTGATCGAGTATAACAAAGGACCCTAAAAGTGTATAACAATGTCCCCTAATCGAGTATAACAAAGCCCCCTCGTCGAGTATAACAAAGAAACCTGATCGAGTATAACAAAGTTCCGATATCGAGTATAACAAAGTCCCCTTATCGAATATAACAAAGCCCCCTTATCGAGTATAACAAAGTCCCCTGATCGAGTTTAACAAAGTCCCCTAATCGAGAATAACAAAGGCCTTTGATCGAGTTTAACAAAGGGTCCTGTTCGAGTATAACAAAGTCCCCTGATCGAGTATAACAAAGTCCCCTGCAGGAGTATAACTAAGGCCCCTGATCGAGTATAACAAAGGACCCTAAAAGTGTATAACAATGTCCCCTGATCGAGTATAACAAAGCGCCCTCATCGAGTATAACAAAGTTCCCTGATCGAGGATAACAAAGTCCTTGATCGACTATAACAAAGTCCCCTGATCGAGTATAAGAAAGTCTCTTGATCGAGTATAACAAAGTCCCCTGATCGAGTATAACAAAGGCCTCTGATCGAGTATAACAAAGGCCCCTCATCGAGTTTAACAAAGTCCCCAGATCGAGTATAACAAAGTCCCCTGATCGAGTATAGCAAAGTCCCCTGATGGAGTATAACAAAGTCCCCTCATCGAGTATAACAAAGTTCCCTGATCGAGAATAACAAAGCCCCCTGATCGAGTATAACAAAGTCCCCTGATCGAGTATAGCAAATTCCCCTGATCGAGTATAACAAAGGCCCCTCATCGAGTTTAACAAAGGCCCCTGATCGAGTATGACAAAGTCCCATGATCCAGAATAACAAAGTCACCTCATCGAATATAACAAAGTCCCCTGATTGAATATAACAAAGTCCCCTGATCGAGTATAACAAAGTCCCCTGTTCGAGTATAACAAAGTCCCCTGAACGATTATAAAAAAGGCCCCTGATCAAGTATAACAAAGCCCCCTGATCGAATATAACAAAGGTGCCTGAACGAGTATAACAAAGGCCCCTGATCGAGTATAACAAAGTTCCCTGTTCGAGTATAACAAAGCCCCCTCATTGAGTATAACAAAGTCCCCCTTATCGAGAATAACAAAGTCTAATGATCGAGTATAACAAAGCCCCCTAATCAAGTATAGCAAAGGCCCCTCATCGAGTATAACAAAGTCCCCTGGTCGAGTATAACAAAGTCCCCTGATCGAGTATAACAAACTCCCCTGGTCGAATATAAAGTCCTCTGATCGAGTATAACAAAGTCCCCTGTTCGAGTATAAACAAAGTCCCCTGAACGATTATAACAAAGACCCCGATCAAGTATATAACAAAGCCCTGATCGAATATAACAAAGGCGCCTGAACGAGTATAACAAAGTCCCTGATCGAGTATAACAAAGTTCCTGATCGAGTATAACAAAGCCCCTCATTAAGTATAACAGTACCCTATCAAGAATAACAAAGTCACCTGATCGAGTATAAAAAGCTCCCTAATCAAGTATAACAAAGGCCCTCACCGAGTATAACAAAGTCCCCTGGTTGAGTATAACAAAGTCCCCTGATCGAGTATAACAAAGGCCCATGATCGAGTATAACAAAATTTCCCTGATCGAGTATAACAAAGCCCCCTGATTGAGTATAACAAAGTCCCCCTTATCGAGAATAACTAAGTCCCCTAATAGAGTATAACAAACCCCCCTGATCAAGTATAACAAAGGCCCCAGATCGAGTATAACAAAGTCCCTTGTCGAGTATAACAAAGTCCCCTGAACGTGTATAACAAAGGCCCCTGATCGAGTATAACAAAGGACCCTAAAAGTGTATAACAATGTCCCCTGATCGAGTATAACAAAGCCCCCTCATCGAGTATATCAAAGTCCCCTGATCGAGGATAACAAAGTCCTTGATCGAGTATAACAAAGTCCCTTGATCGAGTATAACAAAGTCTCCTCATCGAGTATAACAAAGTCCCCTGATCGATTATAACAAAGTTCCCTGATCGAGTATAACAAAGCCCCGTGATCGAGTATAACAAAGTCCCCTGATAGAGTATAACAAAGTCCCCTGATGGAGTATAACCATGGCCCCTCATCGAGTTTAACAAAGGCCCCTCATCGAGTATAACAAAGTCCACTGGTCGAGAATAACAAAGGCCCCTCATCGAGTTTAACAAAGGCCCCTCATCGCGTATAACAAAGCCCCCTGATCGAATATAACAAAGGCGTCTGAACGAGTATAACAAAGGCCCCTGATCGAGTATAACAAAGTCCCTGATCGTATAACAAAGTCCCCTGATCGAGTATAACAAAGTCCCCTGTTCGAGTATAAATATAAACCCTGAACGATTATAACAAAGGTCCCCGGATCGAGTATAACAAAGTCCCCTGATCGAGTATAACAAAGTCCCCTGATCAAGTATAAAAGTTCCCTGAGTATAACAAAAGCCCCTGATCGAATATAACAAAGGCGCCTGAACGAGTATAACAAAGCCCCCTGATCGAATATAACAAAGTCGCCTGAACGAGTATAACAAAGCCCCCTGATTGAGTATAACAAAGTCCCCCTTATGGAGAATAACAAAGTCCCCTGATCGAGTATAACAAAGCTCCCTGATCAAGTATAACAAAGGCCCCAGATCGAGTATAACAAAGTCCCCTGGTCGAGTATAACAAAGTCCCTTGAACGAGTATAACAAAGGCCCCTGATCGAGTATAACAAAGGACCCTAATAGTGTATAACCATGTCCCCTGATCGAGTATAACAAAGCCCCTCATCGAGTATAACAAAGAAACCTGATCAAGTATAAAAAATTTTCGTGATCGAGTATAACAAAGTCCCCTTATCGAGTATATCAAAGCCCCCTTATCGAGTATAACAAAGTCCCCTGATCGAGTTTAACAAAGTCCCCTAATCGAGAATAACAAAGGCCTTTGATCGAGTTTAACAAAGGCCCCTGTTCGAGTATAACAAAGTCCTCTGATCGAGTATAACAAAGTCCCCTGAAGGAGTATAACAAAGGCCCCTGATCGAGTATAACAAAGGACCCTAAAAGTGTATAACAATGTCCCCTGATCGAGTATAACAAAGCACCCTCATCGAGTATAACAAAGTCCCCTGATCGAGGATAACAAAGTCCTTGATCGATTATAACAAAGTCCCCTGATCGAGTATAACAAAGTCTTCTGATCGAGTATAACAAAGTCCCCTGATCGAGTATAACAAAGGCCTCTGATCGAGTAAAACAAAGGCCCCTCATTGAGTATAACAAAGTCACCACATCGAGTATAACAAAGTCCCCTAATCAAGTATAACAAAGTCCCCTGATGGAGAATAACAAAGTCCCCTCATCGAGTATAACAAAGTCCCCTGATCGAGTATATAAAAAGCCCCCTCATCGAGTATAACAAAGTCCCCTGATCGAGTATAACAAAGTCAAAGTATCCCCTGATCGAGTATAACAAAGGCCCCTCATCGAGTTTAACAAAGGCCCCTCATCGTGTATAACAAAGTCCCATGATCGAGAATAACAAAGTCCCCTGATCGAATATAACAAAGTCCCCTGATCGAATATAACAAAGTCCCCTGCTCGAGTATAACAAAGTCCCCTGTTCGAGTATAACATGTCCCCTGAACGATTATAACAAAGGCCCCTGATCAAGTAGAACAAAGCCCCCTGATCGAATATAACAAAGGCGCCTGAACGAGTATAACAAAGGCGCCTGATCGAGTATAACAAAGATCCCTGATCGAGTATAACAAAGCCCCCTCATTGAGTATAACAAAGTCCACCTTATCGAGAATAACAAAGTCCCCTGATCGAGTATAACAAAGACCCCTGGTCGAGTATAACAAAGGGCCCTGATCGAATATAACAAAGGCCTATGATCGAGTATAAAAATTTCCTTGATCGAGTATAACAAACTCCTGGTCGAATATAACAAAGTCCTCTGATCGAGTATAACACCGTCCCCGTTCGAGCATAAACAAACCTTCATAACAAAGTCCCCTGTTGGTATAACAAAGCCCCTGAACGATTATAACAAAGGTCCCTGATCGAGTTTAACAAAGTCCCCTGATCGAGTATAACAAAGTCCCCTAATCGAGTATAACAAAGCCCCCTCATTAAGTATAACAAAGTACCCCTTATCAAGAATAACCAAGTCACCTGATCGAGTATAACAAAGCTCCCTAATCAAGTATAACAAAGGCCCCTCACCGAGTATAACAAAGTCCCCTGGTCGAGTATAACAAAGTCCCCTGATCGAGTATAACAAAGGCCCATGATCGAGTATAACGAAATTTCCCTGATCGAGTATAACAAAGCCCCCTGATTGAGTATAACAAAGTCCCCCTTATCGAGAATAACTAAGTCCCCTGATAGAGTATAACAAAAACCCCCTGATCAAGTATAACTTAGGCCCCAGATCGAGTATAACAAAGTCCCTTGTCGAGTATAACAAAGTCCCCTGAACGAGTATAACAAAGGCCCCTGATCGAGTATAACAAAGGACCCTAAAAGTGTATAACAATGTCCCCTGATCGAGTATAACAAAGCCCCCTCATCGAGTATATCAAAGTCCCCTGATCCAGGATAACAAAGTCCTTGATCGAGTATAACAAAGTCCCCTGATCGAGTATAACAAAGTCTCCTGATCGAGTATAACAAAGTCCCTTGATCGAGTATAGAAAAGTCCCCTGATCGAGTATAACAAAGTCCCCTGATCGAGTATAACAAAGTCCCCTGATCGAGTATAACAAAAGCCCTCATCGAGTTTAACAAAGCCCCTGTTCGAGTATAACAAAGTCCCCTGATCGAGTATAACAAAGCCCTCTCATCGAGTATATCAAGGTCCCCTGATCGAGGATAACAAAGTCCTTGATTGAGTATAACAAATGCCCCTCATCGAGTTTATCAAAGGCCCCTGATCGAGTATAACCAAGTTCCCTGATCGAGTATAACAAAGCCCCCTGATCGAGTATAACGAAGTCCCCTGAACGAGTATAACAAAATCCCCTGATCGAGTATAACAAAGGCCCCTCATCGAGTTTAACAAAGGCCCCTCATCGAGTATAACAAAGTCCCCTGGTCGAGAATAACAAAGGCCCCTCATGAGTTTAACAAAGGCCCCTCATCGACTATAACAAAGTCCCCTGGTCGAGTATAACAAACTCCCCTGGTCGAGTATACCAAAGTCCCCTGTTCGAGTATAAGAAAGTCCCCTGATCGAGTATAACAAAGTCCCCTGTTCGAGTATAACAAAGTCCCCTGATCGAGTATAACAAAGTCCCCTGGTCGAGAATAACAAAGTACCCTGTTCGAGTATAACAAAGTCCCCTGAACGATTATAACAAAGGTCCCTAATCGAGTATAAC
>NW_024717580.1:0-32044 GCF_018991925.1 Homarus americanus | reverse complement strand
TGCTCGATCCAGTGGCCTTTGTTAGGATCGATCAGGGGGCTTTGTTATATTCGATTAGGGGATTTTGTTATACTCGACCAGGGAACTTTGTTATACTCGATTAGGGGACTTTGTTATACTTGAAAAGGGGACTTTAATATTCTCGATAAGGGGACTTTGTTATACTCGATTGCGGGACTTTGTTATACTCGATCAAGGGCCTTTGTTATACTCGATCAGGGACTTTGTGATATTCGATCCGGGGGCTTTCTTATATTCGATCAGGGACCTTTGTTATACTCGATTAAAGGACTTTGTTTTACACGATCAGGGGATATGTTATACTCAATCAGGGGATGTGATATACTCGATCAGGGGACGTTGTTATAGTCGATGAGGAGGCTTTGTTATACTCAACCGGGTGCCGTTGTTATACTCGATCAAGGACCTTTGCTATACTCGATCACGGGATTTTGTTATACTAGATAAGGGGACATTTTTATATTCGATCAGGGGACTTTGTTATACTCGATCAGGTGCCTTTATTATACTCCATCAAGGACCTTTGTTATACTCGATCAGAGGACTTTGTTATACTCGATCAGAGGACTTTGTTATACTCGATCAGGGGGCTTTGTTATACTCGATCAGGGGACATTACTATACTCGACCAGGGAACTTTGTTATACACGATCAGGTGATATGTTATACTCGATCAGGGGATGTGTTATACTCGATCAGGGGACTTTGTTATACCTGATGAGTAGGCTTTGTTATACTCGAACAGGGTACTTTGTTATACTCGACCAGGGTCCTTTCTTTTGCTCGACCATTGCCTTTGTTATACTCGATCAGGGGTCTTTGTTATATTCGATTAGGGGACTTTGTTATACTCGATGAGGGGCATTTGTTATACTCGATCAAGGGCCTTTGCTATACTCGATCACGGAATTTTGTTATACTAGATCAGGGGACTTTGTTATACTCGATCAGAGGGGTTGTTATACTCGACCAGGGGCCTTTGTTATGCTCGATCAGAGGACTTTGTTATACTCGATCGGGGGACTTTGTTTTCCTCGATCAGGGATCTTTGTTATACTCGATCAGGGGACTTTGTTATACTCGACCAGGGGACTTTGTTTTACTCGATCAGGGGACTTTTTTATATTCGATCAAAGGACTTTGTTATACTCGATCAGGGGACTTTGTAATCCTCGATCATAAGACTTTGTTATACTCTATCAGGGGACTTTGTTATACTCGACCAGGGGACTTTGTTATACTCGATCAGGAGGGACTTCACCATTTTTTCTTGGACTTTTTTTAAGTTTGACTGAGCAATGGTTCGGACTTCAGTTAATTTGTCCCTTAAAGTGTCAATGTATTGGGAAACTGTTGCGGGCTTAATAGATGGAGTGTCAAACCACAGCTCCTTTACTATTTTAAGGGGTCCCCTAATTTGTCTCCCATATAGTAACTCGAACGGGGAGAAACCCAATGACTCCTGGGGACATTCCCTGATGGCAAAGAGCAACAAGTCTATGCTTTCATCCCATTCCTTTTGGTGTTCTATACAGTATTTTTTGAGCATTGATTTGAAAGTTTGATGGAACCGTTCCAAGCAACCTTGGGATTGTGGGTGGTAAGCCGAAGATGTACAATGGTCCACACTGAGGTCTTTCATCACCTGTTTGAAAAGATTGCTCGTAAAATTGGTGCCCTGATCGGATTAGATCTCTTTAGGAATGCCCACTGAAGTGAAAAGGTGCAAAAGATGTTTGATTACATTTTTTGAAGTGATGCTTTTAAGGGGAAAAGCCTCAGGATAACGTGTACTGGTATCCATAACTGTGAGCAGGAATTGATTTCCTTCTTAGTCTTTGGTAATGGCCCACACAATCCACAACAATCTTTTCAAATGGTGTAGAAAATACTGGGATGGGCTTAATGGGAGCTGCTGGTATACTTTCATTTGGTTTTCCTACCATTTGACAAATATGACAAGATTTTTGGTATTTTGACACATCCTTCCTAAGTCCAGGCCAATAATAGTGTTGGTGGAGCTTTTTATATGTTTTCAGGATTCCCAAATGTCATGGGCAAGGGCAATTAATGCTGGTCTGACTGAGGTGGGAATTACCACTTGATGTATTTCAGACCACGTGTCTAGCTGGGCAAGCTCAGGGGGCCTATAGGCCCTCATCAAAACCCCTTCATGATAATAAAAACACGGAAGGGTGTTAAAATCTTTACCCTCAACTGCTGCATGGTGAAGTTTATTCAAAGATGGATCAGATTGTTGGGCTTTAACGAGCTCATCCTTACTAATGGTCTTATTGTACAGATCTTCTGTGGGTAGGAAGATATTAGAGGTGGTTTTAGACGAAGAGGGCCCATTTCGCACACTCTGACCGGGTGACAGCACAAGATGGGAAAAGATGAGGAATAGTTTCTTTAAGGTCAGTGGTGGAGTTGACAGGTAAGGGAGAGTCGACTGTCTTTATGTTAGGAACCACTAGATCTCCTACCAAGTCATTACCCAATAATAAATGAACGCCGCACACAGGCATTGGGTCTTTCCTTATGGCTATTTGCACTTCCCCAGTAATCAAGGGACATTGGAGGTGCACTTTAGCTAAAGGATAGGAAGAATGGGATGAGAGATCCGAAATTAGAACACTCTCATTAGTAAATGCGGTAGATATATCAGGAATGACGTTAAACAGGAGTATAGATTGTGCTGCGCCCGTATCACGTAGTATACGAATAGGGAAAGAACGAGACCCCTCCATGATTGAAATTTTTCCCTCATAGGTGAATGAAGAAAAGAGATCCTGATGGGGCCTTTCCACATTGGTGTTTGCTATTGGTTTGGATTTGGGATCCAGGGAACTACTTTTAGCAATTCGACACTTTGGGTGCTTACAATTCTGGATCGTATGGCCTGGGTTTTTACAGTAAGAACAAGTAAGCTTGGTTGCATCTGGGGGAGTAGGTGTGGGACCTTTCGACCTACCACTCACGTTCCCAAGGTTATCATCAGAGGAGGACCTAACATGTCGGGAAGTACCACGTTCTCTACTGCCCAGTGACTCCACCAACAAAGCGTATGCATCAGCCAGCTCAGCAGCACGCCCTAAATTAACCTCTCCACGCTCCTCCACATGCTTCAAGATGTGAAATGGTATCTTGCTCTTCCACTCCTCCAGGACTACCAAGTTTAACAAATCCTGAAATGTGGAGGTCTCTGTAGCCTCTAACCACTTCTTAAAAAACCTAAGCTTTTCTTGAGCAAACTCAACAAAGGTGTGGGAAAATGGTTTGGTTAGTTTACGAAACTTCTGCCGGTATCCATCTGGCGTGATAGCATATGAGGTGAGGATATTCTTTTTCACGTTATCATAGTCATCAGTCTGGTCTAAACAGTTATAAACTCTACGAGCCTTACCATATAATTTAGGAACTAACACTGACACCCACTGGTCCTTTGGCCACTCATTCTTCCCGGCTATTTTCTCAAAAGTCCTAAATGACCCGTCCATATCGGATTCATCAAACCCGTGAACAAGGGAAGAAGCAGTAGCAGGGTTAAAAGCAGCTAGTTTCTCTCTTAATGCCACTTCTTTTGATCTAAACTCCGATGTTAAGGTGACTTCTATCTCTCTTACCTGTAGTTCTTTCAGTCTAACCTCCTGCTCCAACTTGGCCCGTTCCATCATTTCCTCATGCTCCAACTTGGCCTGTTCCGACCTTCCCTCATGCTCCAACTTTTGCTCCAACTTGGCCTGTTCCAACTTGGCCTGTTCCAACTTTTCTTCATGCTCCAACTTGGCCTGTTCCAACTTGGCCTGTTCCAACTTTTCTTCATGCTGCAACTTGGCCTGCTCCAACTTGGCCTGTTCCGACTCCTGCTCCAACTCGAGTTCTTTCATTTTGATTTGGAACTCGAACCTTGCTCGTTCTAGTTCTAAGGCGTCTACTCTTTGTGTTTTTTCTTGAGGGCTAGCCAGACCTGAAGCAACTTCTGAGTGAGGAGGGGTGGTGGATAGTGGTTGAAGTTTCTTGGACATGGGCGTTAATCTGTCAACAGCGGATTCTTTTAAAACTTCATGTTGAACCAGCACTTCAATCACATGATTTTTTAACATTTCCTTAGTCAGTTGCTGTGAAAATGGGATATTATAATAGTTGGCTATTTCTTTCCATTCTTTCTTCAGGATATTAACACGTAATTTAGCTACGGAAGGATTTTCAATAAAATCCTGGAGATCAAAACCTGAGGTGGCCATTGTTAAGAAAAATAGGATAAATTAATTAATGGTCAAAAGATAAGATACGTGGATTACCCTAGAAAATATCACGGCAGTGGATAACCAGAAAGTCCCGAAAACTAACCAAGTTATACCTAGGGAAATTACACTTATGATTATTGTTCTTCTGAGAAGATCCTTAGATAAGGATAAGAGACTTGAAAGAGGTAGGGCGTATTTCGGCATAAATATAAAGATCCGGATTAACAACCCTGATATACTTGAAAAAGGAAGGGCGTATTACGGCATTAATATAAAGATCCGGATTAACAACCCTGATAAATGGTATGATTGACCCTGAATGAGATAATGAGAAGAACAATAATTGAGGCTTTATAATTATGGGGTCCTGGTAGAGCGGGGCGTCCCAAGATATCACTACACCGTAAACTAGTGACTATGGAACAGCCTACTCTGGAGTGAGGGTACGGCATTAAACAGATCCGGATTCTTCCCTACACTCGATAAGACTTACTACACGACTGCCACGTGTAATAACAGGTAAGCCTTATGACACTTGGAACCTAATATCCTACGGCTGTCACTCTTACTGTACGATAATACCAATATATGCACACACATATGATGGAAACTTTAAACCACCGTAAAGCAATTGTGAACAGAAGTGACTGGGAGGAATAATTAACACTGAGTAACAAGGGAGGAAGGAATATGGTACTTAAGGTCGTGTCCTGTCACGGTCGCCATTTGTTACGAGTTGGGGATTTAGAATATAGTTATACGTCTACCCAGATCCCAACAGGTAACAAAAAAAAAAAACAAAGACAATCGGACTATAAAAGGGTAGACAAAGGATGCGAGTTTTCGTTGTGTATAATAAAGTACCATAAATCCCTAAACAAAATATTCAGCTTATAAATTACCCTTAACCAAACTTAACCTAAACATTAACAGTATATACATAATAATAAAACATAAACAATTTTGAAGCAAGTGGACGTGGGGGAGGCAATACAAGATACAAGTACTTAAGTGAGGAGCTGAGATGGCTGACGAGTAAGGCTGAGTATTGTAGAAGACGGTAGGTAGTCACTGTCCGTAGGTTTAGAGGATAGATGATCCTGTGGTCACTTCCCAGAGCCAAGTGAAGTCTCCTCGAACTCGAGCTGACAAAGAAGAATTGGAGGAAGTGACGCAACAACCAGGATATGGAGAAGGGAAACCCCGGAGTGATAACTAAGATGAGTCATACTCGTGTCTCGTCCCTAGATGGCGTTGCTCGTGCTGCTGGGTAGGTAGATCAAGACAATAGATGGCGTGGTTCGTAGTGCTGGGCGGAGGGGTTCGTAACAAGTATAACAAAGTCCCCTCATCGAGTATATCAAAGCCTCCTGATCGAGTATAACAAAGTCCCCTGATTGAGTATAACAAAGTCCCCTGGTCGAGTATACGTCCCCTGATCGAGTATAACAAAGGCCCCTAATCGAGGAAAACAAAGACCCCAGATCGAGTACAACAAAGTCCCTTGATCGAGTATAACAAAGCCACCCTGATCGAATATTACAAAGTCCCCTGATCAAGTATAACCAAGTCCCCTGATCGAGTATAACAAAGACCCCTATTCGAGTATAACAAAGGCCCCTAATGGAGTATACCAAAGACCCTGATGGAGTATAACAAAGTCCCCTGGTTGAGTATAACAAAGGCCCATGATCGAGTATAACAAAGGCCCATAATCGAGTATAACAAAGTCACCTGATCGAGTATAACAAAGTCCTGTTATCGAGTATAACAAAATCCCCTGGTAGCGTATAACAATGTCCCCTGGTCGAGTATAACAAAGTCTCCTGGTCGAGTATAACAAAGTCCCCTGGTCGAGTATAACCAAGGCCCCTGATTGAGAAATACAAAGTCCCCTGATCGAATATAACAAAGTCCCCTCATCGAATATAACAAAGTCCCCTGGTCGCGTATAACAAAGTCCCCTGGTCGAGTATAACAAAGTTCCCTGCTCGTGTATAACAAAGACCCCGGTTGAGTATAACAAAGCCTCCTAATAGAGTAAAACAAAGTCCCGTGATCGAGTACATCACATCCCCTGATCGAGTATAACATATCCCCTGATCGTGTATAACAAAGTTCCCTGGTCGATTATACTAATGTCCCATGATCGAGTATAACAAAGGCCCCTGATCGAGCATAACAAACTCCCCTGGTCGAGTAAAACAAAGTCCCCTGGTCGAATAATACAAAGTCCCCTCATCAAGTATAACAAAGTCCCCTGATCGAGTATAACAAAGACCCCTATTCGAGTATTACAAAGGCCCCTAATGGAGTATACCAAAGACCCCGATAGAGTATAACAAAGTCCCCTGATCGAGGAAAACAAAGCCCACTGATCGAGTATAACAAAGTCCCCTTATCGAGTATAACAAAGTCTCCTGATCGAGTATAATAAAGCTCCCTGACTGAGTATAACAAAGTCCCCTGATCGAGTATATCAAACCCCCCTGCTCGAGTATAATAAAGGCCCTGATCGAGTATACCAAATTCTCATGATCGTGTATACCAAATTCCCCTGGTTCGAGTATAAAAAAAAGCCCCTGATTTAGTATAACAAATCCCCCTAATCAAGTATAACAAAGTCCCCTGATCGATTATAACAAAGGCCCCTAATCGAGTCTAACAAAGTCCTCTGATCGAGTATAGCAAAGGCCCTTGATCGAGTATAACAAATGCCCCTCATCGAGTATAACAAAGTCACCTAATCGAAAATAACAAAGCCCCCTGATCGAGTATAACAAAGGCCACTGGTCGACCATAACAAAGGACCCTGGTCGAGTATAACAAAGTCCCCTGATCGAGTATAACAAAGCCCAATCATCGAGTATAACAAAGTCCCCCTATCGAGTAAAACAAAGTCCCCTGATCGAGTATATCAAAGCCCCCTGATCGAGTAAAACAAAGTTCCCTGCTCGAGTATAACAAAGTCCCCTGATCGAGTATAACAAAGTCCCCCTGATCGAATATTACAAAGTCCCCTTTCAAGTCTAACAAAGTCCCCTGATCGAGTATAACAAAGTCCCCTGGTCGAGTATAACAAAGGACCCTGATGGAGTATAACAATGACCCTGATGGAGTATAACAAAGTCCCCTAATCGAGTATAACACATCCCCTGATAGAGTATAACATATCCCCTGATCCTTGTATAACAAAGTTCCCTGGTCGAGTATAGTACTGTCCCCTAATCAAGTATAACAAAGCCCCCTGATCGAGTATAACAAAGTCCCCTGGTCGAGTATAACAAAGTCCCCTGATCGAGTATACCAAAGTCCTCTGATCGAGTATAACAAAGTCCACTGATCGGGTATAACAAAGGACCTTGATCGAGTATAATAAAGGCCCCTAATCGAGTTTAACAAAGTCCCTTGATCGAGTATAACAAATCCCCTGATCTAGTAAAACAAAGTCCCCTGGTCGAGTATAACAAATTCCTCTTATCGAGTATAACAAAGTCCCCTGGATGAGTAAAACACTGGCCCATGATTGAGTATAACAAAGGCCCCTCATCGAGTATAACAAAGGCCCCTCATCGAGTCTATCAAAGTCCCCTGATCGATTATGACAAAGGCCCTTGATCGATTATTACAAATTCCCCTAATCGAGTATAACAAAGTCCCCTGGTCGAGTATAACAAAGTCCCCTGGTCGAGTATAACAAAGGTCCCTCGTCGAGTATAACCAAGGCCCCTGATCCAGAATAACAACGTCCTCTGATCGAATATAACAAAGTCCCCGTAACGAGCATAACAAAGGCCCCCTGATCGAATAATACAAAGTCCCTTGATCAAGTATAACAAAGTCCCCTGATCGAGTATAACAAAGTCACCTGGTCGAGTATAACAAAGTCCCCTGATCGAGTATAACAAAGTCCCCTGATCGAGGAAAACAAAGCCCCCTGATCGAGTATACCAAAGTCCATTGATCGAGTATAACAAAGGCCCCTGATCGAGTAAAACAAAGGCCCCCGGTTGAGTGTAACAAAGCCTCCTGATCGAGTATAACAAAGTCCCCTGATCGAGTATAACACATCCCCTGATAGAGTATAACATATCCCCTGATCGTGTACAACAAAGTTCCCTGGTCGAGTATAGTAATGTCCCCTGATCGAGTATAACAAAGCCCCCTGATCGAGTATAACAAAGTCCCCTGGTCGAGTATAACAAAGTCCCCTGAACGAGTTTACCAAAGACCTCTAATCGAGTATAACAAAGTCCACTGATCGGGTATAACAAAGGCCCTTGATCGAGTATAATAAAGGCCCCTAATCGAGTTTAACAAAGTCCCTTGATCGAGTATAACAAAGCCCCCTGATCTAGTAAAACAAAGTCCCCCGATCGAGTATAACAAAGTCCTCTGATCGAATATAACAAAGTCCAATGGTCGTGTATAACAAAGTCCCCTGGTCGAGTATAACAAATTCCCCTGATCGATTATTACAAATTCCCCTGATCGAGTATAACAAAGTCCCCTTGTCGAGTATAACAAAGTCCCCTGGTCGAGTATAACAAAGTCCCCTGGTCGAGTATAACCAAGCCCCCTGATCGAGAATAACAAAGTCCTCTGATCGAATATAACAAAGTCCCCTTATCGAGCATAACAAAGGCCCCTTGATCGAATAATTCAAAGTCCCTTGATCAAGTATAACAAAGTCCCCTGATCGAGTATAACAAAGTCCCTTGGTCGAGTATAACAAAGGCCCCTAATGGAGCATAACAAAGTCCCTGATGGAGTATAACAAAGTCCCCTGATCGAGGAAAACAAAGCCCCCAGATCGAGTATAACAAAGGCCCCTGAACGAGTATAACAAAGTCGCGTGATCGAGCACAACAAAGACCCCTGGTCGAGTATACGAAAACCACCTGATCGAGTATAACAAAGTCCTCTGGTTGAGTATAACAAAGCCCCCTGATCGAGTAAAACAAAGTCCCCTGATCCAGTATAACAAATTCCCCTGATCGAGTATAACAAAGTCCCTCGGTTGAGTATAACAAAGCCTCCTGACTGAGTATAACAAAGTCCCCTGATCGAGTATAACACATCCCCTGATCGAGTATAACATATCCCCTGATCGTGTATAACAAAGTTCCCTGTTCGAGTATAGTAATGTCCCTTGATCGAGTATAACAAAGGCCCCTGTTCGAGTATATCAAAGCTCCCCTGATCGAATCTTACAAAGTCCCCTGATCAAGTATAACAAAGTCCCCTGATCGAGCATAACAAAGGCCCCTGGTCGAGTATAACCAAGGCCCCTGATCGAGAATAACAAAGTCCTGTGATCGAATATAACAAAGTCCCCTTATCGAGCATAACAAAGCCCCCCTGATCGAATAATACAAAGTCCCCTGATCAAGTATAACACATCCCCTGATCGAGTATAACATATGCCCTGATCGAGTATAACAATGTCCCCTGATCGAGTATAACAAAGGCCCCTCATGGTGTATAACAAAGTCCCCTTATCTAGCATAACAAAGGCCCCTGGTCGAGTATAACAAAGCCCTCCTGATCAAGTATATCAAAGTTCCCTGGTCGAGGAAAACAAAGCCCCCTCATCGATTATAACAAAGTCCCCTCATCGAGTATAACAAAGTCTCTTTGTTGACCATAACAAAGGCCCCTGGTCGAGTATAACAAAGCCCGCTGATCGAGTATAACAAAGTCCCCTGATCGAGTATATCAAACCCCTCTGGTCGAGTATAATAAGGGCAATGATCGAGTTTAACAAAGTCTCATGATCGAGTATAAGAAATTCCCCTGGTTCGAGTATAACAAAAGCCCCTGATATAATATAACAAAGGCCCCTCTTCGAGAATAACAAAGTACCCTGATCGATTATGACAAACGCCCTTGATCGAGTATAACAAAGGCCCCTGATCGAGTATTACAAAATCCCCTGATCGAGTATAACAAAGTCCCCTGATCGAGTATAACACATCCCCTGATCGAGTATAAGAAAGTCCCCTCATCGAATATAACAAAGTCCCCTGTTCGCGTATAACAAAGTCCCCTGGTCGAGTATAACAAAGTTCCCTGGTCGTGTATAACGAAGCCCCCGGTTGAGTATAACAAAGCCTCCTAATTGAGTAAAACAAAGTCCCGTGATCAAGTATATCACATCCCCTGATCGAGTATAACATATCCCCTGATCGTGTATAACAAAGTTCCCTGGTCGAGTATACTAATGTCCCCTGCTCGAGTATAACAAAGGCCCCTGATTGAGTATATCAAACTCCCCTGGTCGAGTAAAATAAAGTCCCCTGGTCGAGTATAACCAAGGCCCCTAATGGAGTATACCAAAGACCCTGATGGAGTATAACAAAGTCCCCCGGTTGAGTATAACAAAGGCCCATGATCGAGTATAACAAAGGCCCATGATCGAGTATAACAAAGTCACCTGATCGAGTATAACAAAGTCCTGTTATCGAGTATAACAAAATCCCCTGGTAGCGTATAACAATGTCCCCTGGTCGAGTATAACAAAGTCTCCTGGTCGAGTATAACAAAGTCCCCTGGTCGAGTATAACCAAGGCCCCTGATCGAGAAATACAAAGTCCCCTGATCGAATATAACAAAGTCCCCTCAACGAATATAACAAAGTCCCCTGGTCGCGTATAACAAAGTCCCCTGGTCGAGTATAACAAAGTTCCCTGCTCGTGTATAACAAAGACCCCGGTTGAGTATAACAAAGCCTCCTAATAGAGTAAAACAAAGTCCCGTGATCGAGTATATCACATCCCCTGATCGAGTATAACATATCCCCTGATCGTGTATAACAAAGTTCCCTGGTCGAGTATACTAATGTCCCATGATCGAGTATAACAAAGGCCCCTGATCGAGCATAACAAACTCCCCTGCTCGAGTATAATAAAGGCCCTGATCGAGTATACCAAATTCTCATGATCGTGTATACCAAATTCCCCTGGTTCGAGTATAAAAAAAAGCCCCTGATAAGTATAACAAATCCCCCTAATCAAGTATAACAAAGTCCCCTGATCGATTATAACAAAGGCCCCAAATCGAGTCTAACAAAGTCCTCTAATCGAGTATAGCAAAGGCCCTTGATCGAGTATAACAAATGCCCCTCATCGAGTATAACAAAGTCACCTAATCGAAAATAACAAAGCCCCCTGATCGAGTATAACAAAGGCCACTGGTCGACCATAACAAAGGACCCTGGTCGAGTATAACAAAGTCCCCTGATCGAGTATAACAAAGCCCAATCATCGAGTATAACAAAGTCCCCCTATCGAGTAAAACAAAGTCCCCTGATCGAGTATATCAAAGCCCCCTGATCGAGTAAAACAAAGTTCCCTGCTCGAGTATAACAAAGTCCCCTGATCGAGTATAACAAAGCCCCCCTGATCGAATATTACAAAGTCCCCTTTCAAGTCTAACAAAGTCCCCTGATCGAGTATAACAAAGTCCCCTGGTCGAGTATAACAAAGGACCCTGATGGAGTATAACAATGACCCTGATGGAGTATAACAAAGTCCCCTAATCGAGTATAACACATCCCCTGATAGAGTATAACATATCCCCTGATCCTTGTATAACAAAGTTCCCTGGTCGAGTATAGTACTGTCCCCTAATCAAGTATAACAAAGCCCCCTGATCGAGTATAACAAAGTCCCCTGGTCGAGTATAACAAAGTCCCCTGATCGAGTATACCAAAGTCCTCTGATCGAGTATAACAAAGTCCACTGATCGGGTATAACAAAGGACCTTGATCGAGTATAATAAAGGCCCCTAATCGAGTTTAACAAAGTCCCTTGATCGAGTATAACAAATCCCCTGATCTAGTAAAACAAAGTCCCCTGAAAACAGTCCCGATAACAACGTCCTGGTCGTGTATAACAAAGTCCCCTGGTCGAGTATAACAAAGTCCCCTGGTCGAGTATAACCAAGGCCCCTGATCGAGAATTACAAAGTCCCCTGATCGAATATAACAAAGTCCCCTCATCGAATATAACAAAGTCCCCTGTTCGCATATAACAAAGTCCCCTGGTCGAGTATAACAAAGTTCCCTGGTCGTGTATAACGAAGCCCTGGTTGAGTATAACAAAGCCTCCTAATTGAGTAAAACAAAGTCCCGTGATCGAGTATATCACATCCCCTGATCGAGTATAACATATTCCCTGATCGTGTATTACAAAGTTCCCTGGTCGAGTATACTAATGTCCCCTGCTCGAGTATAACAAAGGCCCCTGATCGAGTATAACAAACTCCCCTGGTCGAGTAAAATAAAGTCCCCTGGTCGAGTATAACCAAGGCCCCTGATCGAGAATTACAAAGTCCCCTGATCGAATATAACAAAGTCCCCTCATCGAATATAACAAAGTCCCCTGTTCGCGTATAACAAAGTCCCCTGGTCGAGTATAACAAATTCCCTGGTCGTGTATAACGAAGCCCCCGGTTGAGTATAACAAAGCCTCCTAATTGAATAAAACAAAGTCCCGTGATCGAGTATATCACATCCCCTGATCGAGTATAACATATTCCCTGATCGTGTATAACAAAGTTCCCTGATCGAGTATACTAATGTCCCCTGCTCGAGTATAACAAAGGCCCCTGATCGAGTATAACAAACTCTCCTGGTCGAGTAAAATAAAGTCCCCTGGTCGAGTATAACCAAGGCCCCTGATCGAGAATAACAAAGTCCCCTTATCGAGCATAACAAAGACCCCAGGTCGAGTATAACTAAGCCACCTGATCGAGTATAACAAAATTCCCCTTGTTGAGTATAACAAAGCCCCCTGATCGAGTATAACAAAGTCCCCTGATCGTGTATAACAAAGTCCCCTAATCGAGTATAACAAAGGCCCCCAGTTGAGTATAAGAAAGCCTCCTAATCGAGTATAACAAAGTCCCCTGATCGAGTATAACACATCCCCTGATCGAGTATAACATATCCCTTGATCGTGTATAACAAAGTTTCCTGGTCGAGTATAGTAATGTCCCCTGATCGAGTATAACAAAGGCCCCTGATCGAGTATAACAAAGTCCCTTGATCGAGTATCACAAAGCCCCCCTGATCGAATATTACAAAGTCCCCTGATCAAGTATAACAAAGTCCCCTGATCCAGTATAACAAAGACCCCTATTCGAGTATTACAAAGGCCCCTAATGGAGTATACCAAAGACCCTGATGGAGTATAGCAAAGTCCCCTGATCGAGGAAAACAAAGCCTCCTGATCGAGTATAACAAAGTCCCCTTATCGAGTATAACAAAGCCTAATCATCGAGTATAACAAAGTCCCCCCATCGAGTAAAACAAAGTCCCCTGATTGAGTATATCAAAGCCCCCTGATCGAGTAAAACAAAGTCCCCTGGTCGAGTATATCAAAGCCCCCTCATCGAGTATAACAAAGTCCCCTAATCGAGTATAACAAAGTCCCCTGGTCGAGTTTAACAAAGGCCCCTGATCGAGTATAACAAAGTTTTCTGTTCGAGTATAACAAAGTCCCCTGATCGAGTATAACAAAGGCCCCTAATCGAGTATAACAAAGTCCCCTAATCGAGCATAACTAAGTCCCCTGGTCGAGTATAACAAAGCCCCCCTGATCGAATATTACAAAGTCCCCTGATCAGGTATAACAAAGTCCCCTGATCGAGTATAACAAAGTCCCCTGGTCGAGTATAACAAAGGCCCCTGATGGAGTATAACAAAGACCCTGATGGAGTATAACAAACTCCCCTGGTCGATATAAACAAAGTCCCCTGATCGAGAATAACAATGTCCCTTGATCGAGTATAACAAAAGCCCCAAATCAAGTATAACAAAGGCCCCCGGTTGAGTATAACAAAGCATCCTGATCGAGTATAGCAAAGTCCCCTGATCGAGTGTAACACATCCCCTGATCGAGTAAAACATATTCCCTGATCCTGTATAACAAAGTTCCCTGATGGAGTATAACAACGTCCCCTGGTCGATATAAACAAAGCCCCCTGCTCAAGTATAACAAAGTCCCCTGATCGAGTATAACAAAGTCCTCTGATCGAGTATAACAAACGCTCTTGATCGAGTATAATAAAGGCCCCTGATCGAGTAAAACAAAGTTCCCCGATCGAGTATAATAAAGTCCCCTGATCGAATATAAAACAGCCCCCAGATCGAGTAAAACAAAGTCTCCTGGTTGAGTGTAACAAAGTCCCTTGATCGAGTAACAAGGCCCCCTGATCGAGTAAAACAATGTTCCCCGATCGAGTAAAGCAAAGTCCTCTGATCGAGTATAACAAAGTTACGTGGTCGTGTATTACAAACTCGCCTGGTCGAGTATAACAAATTCCCCTGACCGATTATAACAAAGTCCCCTGGTTGAGTATAACAAAGGCCCATGATCGAGTATAAAAAAGGCCCCTGATCGAGTATAACAAAGGCCCATGATCGAGTATAACAAAGTCCCCTGGTCGAGCACAACAAAGCACCCTGGTCGAGTATAACAAAGTCCTCTGATCGAGTATAACAAACGCTCTTGATCGAGTATAATAAAGGCCCCTGATCGAGTAAAACAAAGTTCCCCGATCGAGTATAATAAAGTCCCCTGATCGAATATAAAACAGCCCCCAGATCGAGTAAAACAAAGTCTCCTGGTTGAGTGTAACAAAGTCCCTTGATCGAGTAACAAGGCCCCCTGATCGAGTAAAACAATGTTCCCCGATCGAGTAAAGCAAAGTCCTCTGATCGAGTATAACAAAGTTACGTGGTCGTGTATTACAAACTCCCCTGGTCGAGTATAACAAATTCCCCTGACCGATTATAACAAAGTCCCCTGGTTGAGTATAACAAAGGCCCATGATCGAGTATAAAAAAGGCCCCTGATCGAGTATAACAAAGGCCCATGATCGAGTATAACAAAGTCCCCTGGTCGAGCACAACAAAGCACCCTGGTCGAGTATAACAAAGCCCCCTGATCGAGTATAACAAAGTCCCCTGATCGAGTATATCAAAACCCCCCTGGTCGAGCACAATAAAGGCCCTGAACGAGTATAACAAGGTCTCATGATCGAGTATAACAAATTCCCCTGGTTCGAGAATAACGAATGCCCCTCATCGAGTATAACAAAGTCCCCTAATCGAATATAACAAAGCCCTTTGATCGAGTATAACAAAGGCCACTGGTCGAGCATAACAAAGGACCCTGGTCGAGTATAACAAAGTCCCCTGATCGAGTATAACAAGGTCCAATCATCGAGTATAACAAATACCCTGATCGAGTATAACAAAGTCCCCTGATCGAGTATATCAAAGCCCCCTGATCGAGTATAACAAAGTCCCCTGATCGAGTATAACAAAGTCCCCTGGTCGAGTGTAACAAAGGCCCCTAATGGAGCATAACAAAGTCCCTGATGGAGTATAACAAAGTCCCCTGATCGAGGAAAACAAAGCCCCCAGATCGAGTATAACAAAGTCCCCTCATCGAGTATAACAAAGGCCCCTGAACGAGTATAACAAAGTCGCGTGATCGAGCACAACAAAGACCCCTGGTCGAGTATAACAAAACCACCTGATCGAGTATAACAAAGTCCCCTGGTTGAGTATAACAAAGCCCCCTGATCGAGTATAACAAAGTCCCCTGATCCAGTATAACAAATTCCCCTGATCAAGTATAACAAAGGCCCCCCTTTTGAGAATAACAAAGCCTCCTGACTGAGTATAACAAAGTCCCCTGATCGAGTATAACACATCCCCTGATCGAGTATAACATATCCCCTGATCGTGTATAACAAAGTTCCTTGGTCGAGTATAGTAATGTCCCTTGATCGAGTATAACAAAGGCCCCTGTTTGAGTATATCAAAGCTCCCTGAACGAATCTTACAAAGTCCCATGATGAAGTATAACAAAGTCCCCTGATCGAGCATAACAAAGGCCGTTGGTCGAGTATAACCAAGGCCCCTGATCGAGAATATCAAAGTCCTGTGATCGAATATAACAAAGTCCCCTTATCGAGCATAACAAAGCCCCCCTGATCGAATAATACAAAGTCCCCTGATCAAGTATAACACATCCCCTGATCGAGTATAACATATGCCCTGATCGAGTATAACAATGTCCCCTGATCGAGTATAACAAAGGCCCCTCATCGTGTATAACAATGTCCCCTTATCGAGCATAACAAAGGCCCCTGGTCGAGTATAACAAAGCCCTCCTGATCGAATATTACAAAGTCCCCTGATCAAGTATAACAAAGTCCCATGATCGAGTATATCAAAGTCCCCTGGTCGAGGAAAACAAATTCCCCTGATCGATTATAACAAAGTCCCCTGGTTGAGTATAACAAAGGCCCATGATCGAGTATAACAAAGGCCCCTCATCGAGTATAACAAATTCCCCTCATCGAGTATAAAAAATTCCCCTTATCGAGTATAACAAAGTCCCCTGGTCGAGCACAACAAAGCACCCTGGTCGAGTATAACAAAGTCCCTTGATCGAGTATATCAAAAACCCTGGTCGAGCATAATAAAGGCCCTGATCGAGTATAACAAGGTCTCATGATCGAGTATAACAAATTCCCCTGGTTCGAGTATAACAAAAGCCCCTGATAGAGTATAACAAAGGCTCCTGATCGAGTATAACAAGTCCCCTGATCGAGTATAACAAAGGCCATAATCGAGTATAACAAAGTCCCCTGATCGAGTATAGCAAAGGCCCTTGATCGAGTATAACAAATGCCCCTCATCGAGTATAACAAAGTCCCCTAATCGAATATAACAAAGCCCTTTGATCGAATATAACAAAGGACACTGGTCGAGCATAACAAAGGACCCTGGTCGATTATAACAAAGTCCCCTGATCGAGTATAACAAAGTCCAATCATCGAGTATAACAAATACCCTGATCGAGTATAACAAAGTCCCCTCATCGAGTATATCAAAGCCCCCTGATTGAGTATAACAAAGTCCCCTGATCGAGTATAACAAAGTCCCCTGGTCAAGTATAACAAAGTCCCCTGATCGAGTATAACAAAGGCCCCTGATCGAGTATAACAAAGTCCCCTGGTCGAGTATAAGTCCCCTAATCGAGTATAACAAAGGCCCCTGATCGAGTATAACAAAGTCCCCTTATCGAGCATAACAAAGGCCCCTGGTCGAGTATAACAAAGACCCCCTGATCGAATATCACAAAGTCCCCTGATCAAGTTCAACAAAGTCTCCTGGTCGAGTATAACAAAGGCCCCTGATGGAGTATAACACAGACCCTGATGGAGTATAACAAAGTCCCCTGATCGAGGAAAACAAAGCCCCCAGATCGAGTATAACAAAGTCCCTTGATCGAGTATAACAAAGCCCCCCTGATCGAATATTACAAAGTCCCCTAATCAAGTATAACAAAGTCCCCTGATTGAGTATAACAAATTCCCCTGATCGAGTATAACAAAGTCACCTGATCGAGTATAACAAAGTCCTGTTATCGAGTATAACAAAATCCCCTGGTCGCGTATAACAATGTCCCCTGGTCGAGTATAACAATGTCCTGTTATCGAGTATAACAAAATCCCCTGGTCGAGTATAACAAAGTCCCCTGGTCGAGTATAACAAAGTCCCCTGGTCGAGTATAACCAAGGCCCCTGATCGAATATAACAAAGTCCCCTCATCGAATATAACATAGTCCCCTGGTCGCGTATAACAAAGTCCCCTGGTTGAGTATAACAAAGTTCCCTGGTCATGTATAACAAAGCCCCCATGTTGAGTATAACAAAGCCTCCTAATCGAGTAAAACAAAGTCCCGTGATCGAGTATATCACATCCCCTGATCGAGTATAACATATCCCCTGATCGTGTATAACAAAGTTCCCTGGTCGAGTATACTAATGTCCCCAGCTCGAGTATAACAAAGGCCCCTGATCGAGTATAACAAACTCCCCTGGTCGAGTAAAACAAAGTCCCCTGGTCGAGTATAACCAAGGCCCCTGATCGAGAATAACAAAGTCCCCTTATCGAGCATAACAAAGGCCCCTGGTCGAGCATAACAAAGACCCCAGGTCGAGTATAACTAAGCCACCTGATCGAGTATAACAAAATTCCCCTGGTTGAGTATAAAAAAGCCCCCTGATCGAGTATAACAAAGTCCCCTTATCGTGTATAACAAAGTCCCCTAATCGAGTATAACAAAGGCCCCCAGTTGAGTATAAGAAAGCCTCCTAATCGAGTATAACAAAGTCCCCTGATCGAGTATAACACATCCCCTGAACGAGTATAACATATCCCTTGATCGTGTATAACAAAGTTTCCTGGTCGAGTATAATAATGTCCCCTGATCGAGTATAACAAAGGCCCCTGATCGAGTATAACAAAGTCCCTTGATCGAGTATAACAAAGCCCCCCTGATCGAATATTACAAAGTCCCCTGATCAAGTATAACAAAGTCCCCTGATCGAGTATAACAAAGACCCCTATTCGAGTATTACAAAGGCCCCTAATGGAGTATACCAAAGACCCTGATGGGGTATAACAAAGTCCCCTGATCGAGGAAAACAAAGCCTCCTGATCGAGTATAACAAAGTCCCCTTATCGAGTATAAAAAAGTCCCCTTATCGAGTATAAAAAAGTCCCCTGATCGAGTATAATAAAGCTCCCTGACTGAGTATAACAAAGTCCCCTGATCGAGTCTATCAAACCCCCCTGGTCGAGTATAATAAAGGTCCTGATCGAGTATAACAAATTCTCATGATCGAGTATACCAAATTCCCCTGGGTCAAGTATAACAAAAGCCCCTGATTTAGTATAACAAATCCCCCTAATCAAGTATAACAAAGTCCCCTGATCGATCATAACAAAGGCCCCTAATCGAGTCTAACAAAGTCCTCTGATCGAGTATAGCAAAGGCCCTTGATCGAGTATAACAAATGCCCCTCATCGAGTATAACAAAGTCACCTAATCGAATATAACAAAGCCCCCTGATCGAGTATAACAAAGGCCACTGGTCGACCATAACAAAGGACCCTGGTCGAGTATAATAAAGTCCCCTGATCGAGTATAACAAAGCCCAATCATCGAGTATAACAAAGTCCCCCCCATCGAGTAAAACAAAGTCCCCTGATTGAGTATATCAAAGCCCCCTGATCGAGTAAAACAAAGTCCCTTGGTCGAGTATATCAAAGCCGCCTCATCGAGTATAACAAAGTCCCCTAATCGAGTATAACAAAGTCCCCTGGTCGAGAATAACAAAGGCCCCTGATCGAGTATAACAAAGTCCCCTGATCGAGTATAACAATGTCCCCTGGTCGAGTATAACAAAGTCCCCTGATCGAGTATAACAAAGGCCCCTGATCGAGTATAACAAAGTCCCCTTATCGAGCATAACTAAGGCCCCTGGTCGAGTATAACAAAGCCCCCTGATCAGGTATAACAAAGTCCCCTGATCGAGTATAACAAAGTCCCCTGGTCGAGTATAACAAACTCCCCTGATGGAGTATAACAAAGACCCAGATCTAGTATAACAATGTCCCCTGGTCGAGTATAACAAAGTCCCCTAATCAGGTATAACAAAGTCCCCTGATCGAGTATAACAAAGTCCCCTGGTCGAGTATAACAAAGAACCCTGATGGAGTATAACAAAGACCCAGATTTAGTATAACATAGTCCCCTGATCGAGAATAACAAAGTCCCTTGATCGAGTATAACAAAGTCCCCTGGTCGAGTATAACAAAGGCCCCTGATGGAGTATAACAAAGACCCTGATGGAGTATAACAAAGTCCCCTGATCGAGAATAACAAAGTCCCCTCACCGAGTATACCAAAGTTCCCTGATCGTATATAACAAAGCCCCCTCATCGAGTATAACAATGTCCCCTAATCGAGTATAACAAAGTCCCCTGATCGGGTATAACAAAGGCCCATGATCGAGTATAACAAAGGACCCTCATCGAGTATAACAAAGTCCTTTGATCGAGTATAACAAAGGACCCTCATCGAGTATAACAAAGTCCCCTGATCGAGTATAACATATTCACCCTGATCGAGTAGAACATAGTCCCCTCATCGAGTATAACAAAGGCCCCTCATCAAGTATAACAAAGTCCCATGATCGAGAATAACAAAGTTCCCTCATCGAATATAACAAAGTCACCTGATCGAGTATAACAAAGTCCCCTGATCGAGTATAACAAAGTCCCCCGATCGAGAATAACAAAGTCCCTTGATCGAGAATAACAAAAGCCCCTAATCCAGTATAACAAAGGCTCCCGGATGAGTATAACAAAGCATCCTGATCGAGTATAGCAAAGTCCCCTGATCGAGTGTAACACAGCCACTGATCGAGTAAAACACATTCCCTGATCCTGTATAACAAAGTTCCCTGATGGAGTCTAACAACGTCCCCTGTACGATATAAACAAAGCCCCCTGCTCAAGTATAACAAAGTCCCCTGATCGAGTATAACAATGTCCTCTGATCGAGTAAAACAAACGCTCTTGATCGAGTATAATAAAGGCCCCTGATCGAGCAAAACAATGTTCCCCGATCGAGTATAATAAAGTCCCCTGATCGAATATAAAACAGCCCCCAGATCGAGTAAAACAAAGTCTCCTGGTTGAGTGTAATAAAGTCCCTTGATCGAGTAATAAGGCCCCCTGATCGAGTAAAACAATGTTCCCCGATCGAGTAAAGCAAAGTCCTCTGATCGAGTATAACAAAGTTCCGTGGTCGTGTATAACAAACTCCCCTGGTCGAGTATAACAAATTCCCCTGATCGATTATAACAAAGTCCCCTGGTTGAGTATAACAAAGGCCCATGATCGAGTATAAGAAAGTCCCCTGATCGAGTATAACAAAGGCCCATGATCGAGTATAACAAAGTCCCCTGGTCGAGCACAACAAAGCACCCTGGTCGAGTATAACAAAGCCCCCTGATCGAGTATAAGAAAGTCCCTTGATCGAGTATATCAAAACCCCCTGGTCGAGCATAATAAAGGCCCTGATCGAGTATAACAAGGTCTCATGATCGAGTATAACAAATTCCCCTGGTTCGAGTATAATAAAAGCCCCTTATAGAGTATAACAAAGGCTCCTCATCGAGTATAACAAAGTCCCCTGATCGAGCATAACAAAGGCCCCTGATCGAGTATAATAAAGCCCACTGATCGAGTATATCAAAGTCCCCTGATCGAGTCTAACAAAGGCCCCTAATCGAGTCTAACAAAGTCCCCTGATCGAGTATAGCAAAGGCCCTTGATCGAGTATAACGAATGCCCCTCATCGAGTATAACAAAGTCCCCTAATCGAATATAACAAAGCCCTTTGATCGAGTATAACAAAGGCCACTGGTCGAGCATAAAAAGGACCCTGGTCGAGTATAACAAAGTCCCCTGATCGAGTATAACAAACTCCAATCATCGAGTATAACAAATACCCTGATCGAGTATAACAAAGTCCCCTCATCGAGTATATCAAAGCCTCCTCATCGAGTATAACAAAGTCCCCTGATCGAGTATAACAAAGTCCCCTTGTCGAGTGTAACAAAGGCCCCTCATCGAGTATAACAAAGTCCCCTGATCGAGTATAACAAAGTCCCCTGGTCGAGTATAAGTCCCCTGATCGAGTATAACAAAGGCCCCTAATCGAGGAAAACAAAGACCCCAGATCGAGTATAACAAAGTCCCTTGATCGAGTATAACAAAGTCCCCCTGATCGAATATTACAAAGTCCCCTGATCAAGTATAACAAAGTCCCCTGATCGAGTATAACAAAGCACTTATTCGAGTATAACAAAGGCCCCTAATGGAGTATACCAAAGACCCTGATGGAGTATAACAAAGTCCCTTGATCGAGTATAACAAATTCCCCTGATCGAGTATAACAAAGTCCCCTGGTTGAGTATAACAAAGGCCCATGATCGATTATAACAAAGGCCCATGATCGAGTATAACAAAGTCACCTAATCGAGTATAACAAAGTCCTGTTATCGAGTATAACAAAATCCCCTGGTCGCGTATAACAATGTCCCCTGGTCGAGTATAACAAAGTCCCCTGGTCGAGTATAAGAAAGTCCCCTGGTCGAGTATAACCAAGGCCCCTGATCGAGAATTACAAAGTCTCCTGATCGAATATAACAAAGTCCCCTCATCGAATATAACAAAGTCCCCTGGTCGCGTATAACAAAGTCCCCTGGTCGAGTATAACAAAGTTCCCTGGTCGTGTATGACAAAGCCCCCGGTTGAGTATAACAAAGCCTCCTAATAGAGTAAAACAAAGTCCCGTGATCGAGTATATCACATCCCCTGATCGAGTATAACATATCCCCTGAACGTGTATAATGTTCTGGTCGAGCATACACAATTTCGGATCGAGAGGCGGGACAGCGTTCTGATCGAGTATAACAAACTCCCCTGGTCGAGTAAACAAAGTCCCGTCGAAGTCATCGCTAAAGTCCCCCGATCAAGTATAACAGTCCCCTGACGTCTTCGATCGAGCATAACAAAGTCCCTCATCGAGTATAACGCTGATCATTAAAGCTCCCTGACTGAGTATAACAAAGTCCCCTGATCGAGTATATCAAACCCCCCTGGTCGAGTATAATTATGGCCCTGATCGAGTATAACAAATTCTCATGATCGAGTACACCAAATTCCCCTGGTTCGAGTATAAAAAAAGCCTCTGATTTAGTATAACAAATCCAACTAATCAAGTATAACAAAGTCGCCTAATCGATTATAACAAAGGCCCCTTATCGAGTCTAACAAAGTCCTCTGATCGAGTATAGCAAAGGCCCTTGATCGAGCATAACAAATGCCCCTCATCGAGTATAACAAAGTCACCTAATCTAATATAACAAAGCCCCCTGATCGAGTATAACAAAGTCCCCTGATCGAGTATATCAAAACCCTCTGGTCGAGCATAATAAGTCCTCGATCGAGCATAACAAAGCCTAACATCGAGTATACCAAAAGTCTCCTTATCAGCAAACAAAGTCCCCTTTCAAGTATAACAAAGTCCCCTGATCGAGTATAACAAAGTCCCCTGGTCAAGTATAACAAAGGACCCTGATGGAGTATAACAATGACCCTGATGGAGTAAAACAAAGTCCCCTGATCTAGTATAACACATCCCCTGATTCTTGTATAACAAAGTTCCCTGGTCGAGTATAGTACTGTCCCCTAATCGAGTATAATAAAGCCCCCTGATCGAGTATAACAAAGTCCCCTGGTCGAGTATAACAAAGTCCCCTGATCGAGTATACCAAAGTCCTCTGATCGAATATAACAAAGTCCACTGATCGGGTATAACAAAGGACCTTGATCGAGTATAATAAAGGCCCCTAATCGAGTTTAACAAAGTCCCTTGATCAAGTATAACAAAGCCCCCTGATCTAGTAAAACAAAGTCCCTTGATCGAGTATAACAAAGTCCTCTGATCGAATATAACAAAGTCCAATTGTCGTGTATAACAAAGTCCCCTGGTCGAGTATAACAAATTCCTCTTATCGAGTATAACAAAGTCCCCTGGATGAGTATAACACTGGCCCATGATTGAGTATAACAAAGGCCCCTCATCGAGTATAACAAAGGCCCCTCATCGAGTCTATCAAAGTCCCCTGATCGATTATGACAAAGGCCCTTGATCGATTATTACAAATTCCCCTGATCGAGTATAACAAAGTCCCCTGATCTAAAATGGGTCAACGTCCTCTGGATCGAATATACCGAAAGTCCCTTAACGAGCAGCGCCCCTGATCGAATAATACAAAGTCCCTTGATCAGTTATAACAGGTCTTGACGAGTATAATAAAGTCGCCTGGTCGGTATAACAGTCTTAATAAAGTCTCGTAGTCAAAGCCCCCGATCAAAGAAGTCCCCTGATCGATTATGACAAAGGCCCTTGATCGATTATTACAAATTTCCCTGATCGAGTATGACAAAGTTCTCTGGTCGAGTATAACAATGTCCCCTGGTCGAGTATAACAAAGGTCCCTGGTCGAGTATAACCAAGGCCCCTGATCCAGAATAACAACGTCCTCTGATCGAATATAACAAAGTCCCCTTAACGAGCATAACAAAGGCCCCCTGATCGAATAATACAAAGTCCCTGATCGCATAACAAAGTCCCTCGATCGAGATAGTCACCTGGTCGAGTATAAAGTCCACCGAGTATAACAAAGTCCCTGATCGTAAACAAGCCTTCGGATCGAAAGTATACCAAAGTCCCCTCTTGATCGAGTATAACAGTCCTTGATCGGCATAGCTGATCGAAATAAACAGCGTCCTCGGTTGAGTGTAAAAAAGCCTCCTGATCGAGTATAACAAAGTCCCCTGATCGAGTATAACACATCCCCTGATAGAGTATAACATATCCCCTGATCGTGTATAACAAAGTTCCCTGGTCGAGTATAGTAATGTCCCCTGATCGAGTATAACAAAGCCCCCTGATCGAGTATAACAAAGTCGCCTGGTCGGGTATAACAAAGTCCCCTGATCGAGTTTACCAAAGTCCTCTAATCGAGTATAACAAAGTCCACTGATCGGGTATAACAAAGGCCCTTGATTGAGTATAAAAAAGGCCCCTAATCGAGTTTAACAAAGTCCCTTGATCGAGTATAACAAAGCCCCCTGATCTAGTAAAACAAAGTACCCCGATCGAGTATAACAAAGTCCTCTGATCGAATATAACAAAGTCCAATGGTCGTGTATAACTTGATCAGGGGACTTTGTAGTATTCGATCTGGGGGGCTTTGTTATACTCGATCAGGGGACATTACTATACTCGACCCGGGAACTTTGTTATACACAATAAGGGGATATGTTATACTCGATCAGGGGATGTGTTATACTCAATCAGGGGACTTTGTTATACTCAGTTAGGAGGCTTTGTTATACTCAACCGGGACCCTTTGTAATACACGATCAGGGGAATTTGTTATACTCGATCTGGGGACTTTGTTATACTCGATCAGGGGGCTTTGTTATACTCAACCACGGGACTTTGTTATACTCGATCAGGATGCTTTGTTATACTCAACCGGGGGCCTTTGTTATACTCGATTAGGGGCTTTTGTTATACTCGATCAAGGGACTTTGTAATACTCGATCAGGGGGCTTTGTTTATATCGACCAGCGGACTTTGTGTTAATCCATCAGGGTCTTTGTTATACTCCATTAGGGGCCTTTGTTATACTCGACCAGGGGACTTTGTTATACTCGATAAGGGGACTTTGTTATCCTCGATGAGGGGCCTTTGTTATATTCGATCAGGGGACTTTGTTATACTCGATGAGGGGCATTTGTTATACTCGATCAAGGGACTATGTTATACTCGATCAGGGGGCTTTGTTTATATCGACCAGCGGACTTCGTTTTACTCCATCAGGGTCTTTGTTATTCTCCATCAGGGGCCTTTGTTATACTCGACCAGGGGCTTTGTTATACTCGATCAGGGGACTTTGTTATACTTGATCAGGGGCCTTTATTATATTTGACCAGGGGACTTTGTTATACTCGATTTGGGGACTTTGTTATACTCGATGAGAGGGCTTTGTTATACTCGATCAGAGGACTTTGTTATACTCGACCAGGGTCCTTTGTTATGCTCGACCATCTGCCTTTGTTATAATCGATCAGGGGATTTTGTTATACTAGATGAGGGGACTTTGTTATACTCAATCAGGGGACTTTGTTCTACTCGTTCAGGGGACTTTGTTATACTCCATTAGGGGCCTTTATTATACTCTATCAAGAGCCTTTGTTATACTCGATCAGAGGACTTTGTTATACTCGTTCATTGGACCTTGTTTTACTCGATCAGGGGACTTTGTTATACTTGATCAGGGGCCTTTATTATATTTGACCAGGGGACTTTGTTATACTCGACCAGGGTCGTTTGTTATGCTTGATCAGAGGACTTTGTTATATTAGATCAGGGGACTTTGTTATACTCGATCAGGGGCCTCTATTATATTCGATCAGGGGACTTTGTTATACTCGATTAGGGGATTTTGTTATACTCGATGAGTGGGCTTTGTTATGCGCGATAAGGGGACTTTGTTCTACTCGTTCAGGGGACTTTGTTATACTCCATTAGGGGCCTTTATTATACTCTATCAAGAGCCTTTGTTATACTCGATCAGAGGACTTTGTTATACTCGTTCATTGGACCATGTTTTACTCGATCAGGAGACTTTGTTATACTCGACCAGGGGACTTTGTTATACTCGATTCGGGAACTTTGTTATACTCGATCAGGGGACTTTGTTATACTTTATCAGGGGACTTTGTATTATTCGATCAGGGGGGCTTTGTTATGTTCGGCCAGGGGCCTTTGTTATTCTCTATAAGGGGACTTTGTTATACTCGATCAGGAAGCTTTGTTATACTCAACCGGGAGCCTTTGTTATACTCAATCAGGGACCTTGGTTATACTCGACCAGGGGACTTTGTTATACTTGATAAGGGGACTTTGTTATACTCGACCAGGGGACTTTATTATACTCGATCACGGGACGTTGTTATACTCGATCAGGGGGCTTTGTTTTCCTCGATCCGGGAACTTTGTTATACTCGACCAGGGGACTTTATTATACTCGATCACGGGACTTTATTATACTCGATCAGGGACTTTGTTATGCTCCATTAGGGGCCTTTGTTATACTCGACCAGGGGACCTTGTTATACTTGATCAGGGGACTTTGTTATACTTGATCAGGGTACTTTGTATTATTCGTTCAGGGGGGGTTTGTTATGCTCGACCAGGGGCCTTTGTTATGCTCGATAAGTAGACTTTGTTATACTCGATCAGGAGGCTTTGTTATACTCAACCGGGGGCCTTTGTTATTCTCGATAAGGGGACTTTGTTATACTCGATCAGGGGCTTTGTTATACTCGATGATTCTGCTTTGTTATACTCGATCAGAGGACTTTGTTATACTCGACCAGGGTCCTTTGTTATGCTCGACCAGTGACCTTTGCTATACTCGATCAGGGGGCTTTGTTATATTCGATTAGGGGAACTTTGTTATACTCGACCAGGGGCCTTTGTTATGGTCAACCAGGGGACTTTGTTATACTCAATCAGGGGACTTTGTTATACTTGATCAGGGGGCTTTGTTTTCCTCGATCAGGGGACTTTGTTATACTCGATCAGGGGACTTTTTATACTCGATGATTCTGCTTTGTTATACTCGATCAGAGGACTTTGTTATACTCGACCAGGGTCCTTTGTTATGCTCGACCAGTGACCTTTGCTATACTCGATCAGGGGGCTTTGTTATATTCGATTAGGGGAACTTTGTTATACTCGACCAGGGGCCTTTGTTATGGTCAACCAGGGGACTTTGTTATACTCAATCAGGGGACTTTGTTATACTTGATCAGGGGGCTTTGTTTTCCTCGATCAGGGGACTTTGTTATACTCGATCAGGGGACTTTTCATAATCGATTAGGGGACTTTGTTAGACTCGATGAGGAGCCTTTGTTATACTCGATGAGGGGCCTTTGTTATACTCAATCATGGGCCATTGTTATATTCAACCAGGGGACTTTGTTATACTCGATCAGGGGGCTTTGTTATAATCGATTCGGGGACTTTGTTATACTCGATGAGGGGCATTTGTTATACTCGATCAAGAGCCTTTGCTATACTCGATCAGTTGACTTTGTTAAACCTAATCAGGGGGCTTTGTTATGCTCGATCAGGGGCCTTTGTTATACTATATCAGGCGGCTTTTGTTATACTCGAACCAGGGAAATTTGTTATACCCGATCATGAGACTTTGTTATTCTCGATCAGGGCCTTTATTATACTCGACCACGGTAGTTTGATATACTCGATCAGGGGACTTTGTTATACTAGGTCAGGGGGCTTTATTATACTCGATCAGGGGACTTTGTTATACTCGATCAGGGGCCATTACTATACTCGACCAGGGAACTTTGTTATACACGATCAGGGGATATGTTATATTCGATCAGGGGACTTTGTTATACTCAGTCAGGAGGCTTTGTTATACTCAACCGGGGGCCTTTGTAATACTCGATCAGGGGAATTTGTTATACTCGATCAGGGGACTTTGCTATACACGATGAGGGGGCTCGGTTATACTCAACCAGGGGACTTTGTTATATTCGATGAGGTCGTTATGTTATACTCGACCAGGGGTCTTTGTTAGGCTCGATCAGGGGACTTTTTATACTTGATCAGGGGCCTTTGTTATACTCGATCAGGGGACTTTGATATACTCGATCAGGGGCCTTGTTATCCTCGATCAGGGACTTTGTTATACTCCATCAGGGACTTTGTTATGCTCCATTAGGGGCCTTTGTTATACTCGATCTGGGGAATTTGTTATACTTGATCAGGGGTCTATGTATTATTTGATCTGGGGGGCTTTGTTATGCTCGACCAGGGGCCTTTGTTATGCTCGATAAGAGGACTTTGTTATATTCGATCAGAGGACTTTGTTATTCTCGATCAAGGGACTTGGTTATACTCGTACCAGGGGACTTTGTTATACTCGATCAGGAGAAGTGTTATACTCTTCCAGGGGACTTTGTTATACTCGATCAGGGGAATTTGTAATACTTGACTAGGGGACTTTGTTATACTCGATAAGTGGACTTTGTTATACTCGATCAAGGGCCTCTGTCATAATCGATCAGGGGACTTTGTTATACTCCATGAGGGGACTTTGTTACACTCGATGAGGGGCCTTTGTTATACTCAATCATAGGCCATTGTTATATTCAACCAGGGGACTTTGTTATCCTCGATAAGGGGAATTTGTTTTACTCGACTAGGGGACTTTGTATACTCGATCAGTGGAATTTGCTATACTCAATGATTGGGCTTTGTTATACTCGATCATGGGACTTTGTTATACTCGATTAGGGTCTTTGTTATACTCCATTAGGGGCCTTTGTTATACTCGACCAGGGGACTTTGTTATACTCGATCAGGGGACTTTGTTATACTTGATCACTGGACTTTGTGATATTCTTTTAGGGGAGCTTTGTTATAATCGACCAGGGGCCTTTGTTATGCTCGATAAGGGGACTTTGTTATACTCGATCAGGGGACTTTGTTTTACTCGACCAGGGGACTTTGTTATACTCGATCAGGGGACTTTGTTATACTCAATGATTGGGCTTTGTTATACTCGATCAAGGGACTTTGTTATATTCGATTAGGGTACTTTGTTATACTCGACCAGGGGCCTTTGTTATGGTCAACCTGGGGACTTTGTTATACTCAATCAGGGGACTTTGTTATACTCGATCGGGGAGCTTTGTATTCCTCGACCAGGGGATTTTGTTATACTCGATAAGGGGACTTTGTTATACTCGATGATTTGGCTTTGTTTTACTCGATCAAGGGCCTTTGTCATAATCGATGAGGGGACTTTGTTAGACTCGATGAGAGGCCTTTGTTATACTCGATCAGGGGCCTTTGTTATACCCAATCATGGGCTATTGTTATATTCAACCAGGGGACTTTGTTATTCTCGATTAGGGGGCTTTGTTATATTCGATTAGGGGACTTTGGTTATACTCGATGAGGGACACTTGTTATACTCGATCAAGGGCCTTTGCTAAACTCGATCAGGGGACTTTGTTAGACTCGATTAGGGTCCTTTGTTATTCTCGATCAGGGGACTTTGTTATACCTGATCAGGGGCTTTGTTATACTCGACCAGGGGCCTTTGTTATGCTCGATGAGAGACCTTTGTTATAGTATATGAGGGGCTTTTGTTATACTCGAACAAGGGGAATTTGTTAGACTCGATCATGAAACTTTGTTATACTCGATCAGGGCCTTTATTATACTCGACCAGGGGGGTTTGATATACTCGATCAGGGGACTTTGTTATACTCAGTAAGGGAATTTTGTTATACACGAACAGGGGATATGTTATACTCGATCAGGGGATGTGTTATACTCGATGAGGGGACTTTGTTATACTTGATCACTGGACTTTGTAATATTCGATCAGGGGGGCTTTATTATACTCGACCAGGGGCCTTTGTTATGCTCGATAAGGGGACTTTGTCTTACTCGCCCAGGGTACTTTGTTATACTCGATCAGGGGACTGTGTTATAGTCGATCAGGGGCCTTTGTTATGCTCGACCAGAGGACTTTGTTATACTCGATAAGGGGACTTTGTTATACTCGATGAGGGGGCTTTGATATACTCGACCAGGGGACTTTGTTATTCTCGATTAGGGGACTTTGTTATACTCGATGATTTGGCTTTGCTATACTCGATCAGGAGACTTTGTTATATTCGATTAGGGAACTTTGTTTTACTCGACCAGGGGCCTATGTTATGGTCAACCAGGGGACTTTGTTAATCTCAATCAGGGGACTTTGTTATACTTGATCAGGGGGCTTTGTTTTCCTCGACCAGGGGACTGTGTTATACTCGATCAGGGGACTTTGTCATACTCGATGATTGGGCTTTGTTATACTCCATCAAGGGCCTTTGTCATAATCGATCAGGGGACTATGTTAGACTCGATGAGAGGCCTTTGTTATACTCGATCATGAGCCATTGTTATATTCAACCAGGGAACTTTATTATACTCGATTAGGGGGCTTTGTTATATTCGATTAGGGGACTTTGTTATTCTCGATGAGGGGCATTTGTTATACTCGATCAAGGGCCTTTGCTATATTCGATTAGGGGACTTTGTTAGACTCGATTAGGGGCCTTTGTTATTCTCGATCAGGTGACTTTGTTATACCTGATTAGGGGGCTTTGTTATACTCGACCTGGGGCCTTTGTTATGCTCGATTAGGGGACTTTGATATGCTCTATCAGGGGCCTTTGTTATACTATATCAGGGGCTTTTGTTATACTCGAACCAGGGGAATTTGTTATACTCGATCTTGAGACTTTATTATACTCGATCAGGGCCTTTATTATACTCGACCAGGGGGGTTTGATATACTCGATCATTGGACTTTGTTATACTCGGTAAGGAGGCTTTATTATACTCGATCAGGGGACTTTGTTATACTCGATCAGGGGACTTTGTTATACTCGATATGAGGGCTTTGTTATACTCGACCAGGGTGCTTTGTTATACTCGATCAGGGGACTTTTTTATACTCGATCAGGGGGCTTTGTTTTCCTCGATCAGGGGACTTTGTTATACTCCATCATGGTCTTTCTTATACTCCATCTGCGGCCTTTGTTATACTCGACCAGGGGACTTTGTTATACTCGATAAGGGGCTTTGTTATACTTGATCAGGGGACTTTGTAATATTCGATTAGGGGGCTTTGTTATTCTCGACCAGGGGCCTTTGTTATACTCGATAAGGGGACTTTGTTATACTCCATCAGGGGCCTTTGTTATACTCGATTAGGGAACATTACTATACTCGACCAGGGAACGTTGTTATACACTGTCAGGAGATATGTTATACTCGATCAGGGGATGTGTTATACTCGATGAGGGGTCTTTGTTATACTCGATCTGGGGACTTTGTTATACTCGATCTGGGGGCTTTGTTTTCCTCGATTAGGGGACTTTGTTATAATCCATCAGGGTCTTTGTTATACTCCATTAGGGGCCTTTGTTATACTCCATCAGGGTCTTTGTAATAATCCATTAGGGGCCTTTGTTATACTCAAACAGGGAACTTTGTTTTACTCGATCAGGGGACTTTGTTATACATGATCAGGGGACTTTGTATTATTCGATCACGGGGGCTTTGTTGTGCTCGACCAGGGGCCTTTGTTATGCTCGATAAGGAGACTTTGTTATACTCGATCAGGAGGCTTTGTTATACTCAACCGGGGG
>NW_024717579.1:0-24993 GCF_018991925.1 Homarus americanus | reverse complement strand
TCCTTGTACAGGTGCTCCTCTACTTACGAACAAGTTACGTTCCTGAGGCTTGTTTGTAAGTCCAATTGTTTGCAAGTCCAACTTTCTCTTGTAGACACCAAACATATTATAAAAAATGAAAAGATTATGGATATTTAGTACAGCTATACCCTTTAATGCAACCTTAAAACTTAGCTCAGTCTTCTCCTCTTAGGTAATACTTGTTCTTTCTGGAATTTTCTTCAGAATAATCCAGTCTCATCCACATCAAACACCTGTTCTGGCAAGTAACCCCCTTCAGTGATGATGTTTGTAACTCTGAAAGTTTATAAGTTGAACGTTCTTAAGTAAAGGAGCACCTGTTACAAAATACACTTGATCTACAGTATACAACACTCATATGACTTACATTAAACTACACAACTGCACAACACTCACTTGAGTAAGAGACCGCCAATCCATGTTTGCACTTCCAAGGTATAAGTGCTGATTGTCAACAATCCACATCTTGGTGTGTAGCACACCTCCACCCATCAGATGATCGAAATCTAAACTTCGAACCTGAAAATATCAAATTAAATACAGTACATTAAATTTCTCTTAAAACCAGACATCATAATCGTATATTACAAAATACTGAAATATTCCACCACTTTTCTGTAACAATTCCATTATATATTTCAACAAATTTTATTCTTAATCACTGCAAATACTTGACAGATTAATTACTCTGTGAAGTGTCAAGATATTTTCAATAATCCAACAACAAACCAATTGGAAACTGTTTAAAAAACACACATTTTGCAATAGAGTACAGGTATCTCACGAGATACAAAGGGGTTAGGTTAAAAAAAAAAAAAAAACTTTCGTTAGGTGAATTTACATATCACGAATAAAAGAATATATGGGAAAAATAAGGTTCAATTCCCCAATTATATTAATAGCCCCAAAACATGAAATCGATTCACAAACAAGAAAAAAAGCTACCTAACTAATGATAAATAGCTGTAGTGCACAACTACTCTAATTTACTACCTAACACATGAAAAAATACTACAGTCTAACAATGGCACATTACCTTATGGGCGGGCAGTCTGTGCTCTTTCCCCAAGATGGCTGCACCAGCTGACTCCCGGCATGCTCATCTCAGAAAAACTGATTTCTTTCACAATTATTCTACCCTATATAAATGATGTGGCTTAGAAATGTGTGAGAAGTGAACGTGTGTAACTGGTGAGCGATAAACTACATTTCCGACTCGCCAGCCTGGTGGCCACGTTTATTGTTACTTGTAATGAAACTATAAAAGTTGTCGAAAAATCATTACTATACAATACTATAATGAGGCTTAAAAATAACTAAAATATAAAATAGAATGATAAAATAAGAAAATGAAGAGCATTGGTGTGTTTGTGTGAGAAGTGAATGTGTGTGAAGGCAATTATAAATTTTAACTTATACTTGCCAAAACATTCATTTTTGGGGGTTTTCATATTTTTTTATTTGCTCCTTTGATTCCTTAAATGATTTTGCAGATAGGGATATTGTTGAAATACCAAAAAAGTACTGTATATGCATGGCAGGAAAAATTACTAAGATGATGATGATCAGGTCGGCCCTGGGGTCCACAACCTTCCCGACCAATGGGACTGATCTGAGAAGGCCCCACTTTATTATTATTGTCAACTGATATCATAGGAGAATAAAAGAGTAGAAAGAATAGAATAGCTCAAGAGTGAGAAAGGTTATATATGTTGTGTTGTTAATAGTAAGAGAAACAATTGAGACCCTGCAATTGTGTGTAAATGAGGCAGTACATTATGCTTACAATCTCTTCCCAGGCAGTAGTACCTCCCTGTTTGGTAGCTACTACCGAAGGTGACACCAAAATCATTCTATGGGAATTTTTTCCAGGTTCGACCTAAATTTTGGCGTCTCCTACCAGACTAATAGGGAGATAAATTTGATAACCTAATGATCCTTAATGAATTCTCTGAGACATTTTAAAATAAGATATCCTTAAACAAAATATTTTGATGATATAATGATGGGAATTCCATTGTTTTATAAAAAAATTAAAAGATGCTGATACTGGAGTAAATAAAATTAGTTCCATTTAAGTTAGACGCATAATTTTTTACCTAAATAGTCCTGAATACTTCATCTAAAAGCTCGTTTAAATAAATATATTGAAGAAAAAAAATCTATTTGATATGGGTGTGAATGGAGCTGTGTGTTGCAGCAAAGACAGTGTAGTATTTTTCACGAGTCTAAACGGAACATCTCGCAGGAGCTGTATTTATTTATGCAAACACCACTATACAGTATAGTCTGGATTTACGCGGATTTTGTGAACGCGTTTGGTCATTTACGCGGCACCTTGCCAGAATGACAATTTTAAGTTACGCGGTTCATTCCATCATTTACGCGGTAAGCGGTGCTAGAGGTCCAAATGCGCCAATTATTAGTTACGCGGTACATTCTTGACCATACGCGGGAAGCGGAGCGGGGAGGGTGCGCAGTATGTCGCTGTTGCGTTATCGCTGACGTCATATGACATATCGGACTGTGATTGGGCCACGCATCCTTACCTCCCTCCCCCGCTAGCTGTGATTTGTCTAATGTAATATGATGTGCCCAACCACCGGAGGGAAGGAGCCACTGACCTAGACGGGCCAGTCTCATTGTTCTCAGTCTCCGTGTATATTGTTCTCTCTTGTGCCCGCTAATCTGTTGAACAATGGCTGCCGCTGGACCCCCACCACCCCAGAAAAACCTTGAATTACCTGGACCAAGAAGATACGACGCGCCCTAAGTTACAAAGTAAAATACAAAATCGTTCAGGAATTAGAAAAGGAAACCCGACAAGTTCATCTCGCGCGCCAGCACGGAGTTAACGAATCTACGATTCGTACAATCAAGAAGGATGCCGCCAAGATAAAAGAACACATTAGCTACTTGATTCGTCAGGCAAGAAGGAACATGGCGGTCGACACGCGGGCAGTGCAGGACTACGCCCATGAACTCTCCCAATCAACAGCGCGAAAGATGGGAATTGCAAAGCCCAAACTCTTCACTGCTTCTACTGGATGGCTGCAAGGGTTTAAAAAATGCAACAAGATCACGAACATTAACATTGTTGGTGAAAGAGCAAGTGCTGATCGTATTGCCGCCATAGATTTTCCTCCATTCTTAAGAGAAATTATGGAGGAAGGACAGTACACCGACAACCAGGTGTTCAACATGGATGAATCTGGGCTGTTTTGGAAGAAATTACCTTCCAAGGCCTTCGTTGTCAAGTCTGCCAGCAAGTGTCGGGGCTGGAAGTTGCAGAAGGAGCACATCACTGTCCTGTTCACCACCAATGCCTCCGGCATCTGTAAGCTCAAGTTGTCGGTGATCCACACAGCCCACAAGCCACACACCTACAAAAACATGGACATGAGCAAGCTAAATGTCCACTGGCTAACCGCACGTAAGGCGTGGATATTCACTGGTCTGTCACTCTCCTGGTTTGACGACTGTTTCGTTCGTGACGTTAAGAAATTCTGTGAGCAACATAATGTTCCATTTAACATTTTACTCGCCGCTATTGTTGGATCGTCACCCCAGTGTAAAAGTGGTCTTCCTTCCTCCCAACACTACGTCGTTAATCCAGCCCATGGACCAGGAGTTGATATGCAACGTGAAGGCTGCTTTCTCCGCAAAGAAATTTAAGTTCCTAAACGACTTCAACAACACCAATGATGAGTTGTGGAACCTTCTGAGTGGCACAGATAGCAAGAGCGAGGACGAGCATCCAGAAGAAGAGTTGGCGGAGCATGAAGTGAGAGTAAAACAGTTTTGGAAGCTGTTTAACGTCAAGAAAGCGTTGATTTCTTGGTGGAGGCATGGGGGCAGCTGTCTGTGGCAACGATTCGTCACGCGTGGCGGAATGTGTTGCAAGGTATCCCAGGTGGGAGGCAGAGGCAACCTGAAACTGGTGAGGCTCAGTCTGTTGCAGTGGTAGTGGACCTTGCAAGAGAGGCTGCACAAAGTGTTACAGCTGCAGGCTTCTCCGAGACCACCAACGACGATATCCTGGAGGTAATCAGGGAACCTGAGGTGACTGCCGACGAGATGTTGGAAGATGATGACGTCAGTGAGGAGGCAGGTGGTGCGGCAGAACGAGAACAACAGAAGTTAACTCATGGTGATGTAAAGGAAGCCATCGAGTATGCTGAGAGACTCAAGCTCATAGTGTCCAAATACCCAGTAAATCACCGATATGAAGACTCTAATAACCATCTGTTGCAAACTATGGAGCCGTATATCCAGAGGTATCACGACCACATCAACGCTAGCCGTCAGCGTAACATCACCGAGTTCTTCACCCGCAACCCACCACAACCACAGCCAGCCCAAGTCAGTGATAGTGACAGTGATGGTGACTTTGAGGGGTTTGTCAGGGAGGCCCTGACATCTGTGGTGGATAGTGATACAAGTGATTCACCTGAGGGCCACTAATCTCCCCTCTGCCTCGGAACCAGCCCCCATCCCCGTGTGCCCAGCCATCTCTTTTACTAACGTAAGTGTTAAACCTTGATTTTTCTTTTACCAGGTACAGTATGTTATTCTCTAATTGATATTTCTCTTCTATATTATGAGTGTTTCCATACCATCATAAAGTTAAGATACTATTTTTACTACAACGAACGTATTGTATCGGAAAAAGGGTAGTCTGGGCCCAGTCTCTATATCAATTAATCCCATATGTTCTGTTATTTCGTTTACGCGTTTCTCGTTTTACGCAGACCTCCACTGGTTTAATTGACAGCGTAAATCAAGACTATACTGTATTGTACACTTACAATATTGTTCATACTATAAACAAAATAATGTATACTACTGTACTACTATACTGTATACAGTGGTCCCTCTGTTAAAAACGGTTCGGTTAACAAAATTTCGGTTAACTAATTACCTTCCATAAGAATCTTCAATTCGGTTAATGAACAAATTTTGATTAATGAAATCCTTACGACAACATGTTTTGGCTTGCGCATCAGCTGAGAGGCTAGTCCGCCAATACAGTAATCGGTTCTAGGCTTACATTCGTTTCCATTGGAGTAAATATCAAGAAGGTTGTGCTCTTTAATATTTTTGCAAGTTTTATATTAAAATTATTAGTCATTTATTTAAAATAATTGATAATATATGCAGTACAAGGAACTAGTTTTTGGTGCGCCCATCAGCCACCTCACTCACCCACCAAAGCGTCTGTTTAACTCTCTGTACAGTGGAGGAAACATCTTGCTTGTGGGTCTCTTGAACACAGAGCATTTTTACATTTTTACAGTACAATTATTGTTCATTCTGAAATATATTTAACATATTGATAATATATAGTGCAGTGCAGTGTTGACTTAAATAAAATAACCTTTAATTACAGCTAGTGAACTTAAAATTTTAGTGGTGAAAATACTGTATTGAATCCAGCATCAGTCCAAAGAAATCTAGAAAGGCGATTTCAATTCAAGTGAAAAAGGAAATCATTAAGAAACATGACGAAGGCATTAGAACAAATGTGCTAAGTCAAGAATATGGCATGCCGGCATCAACTTAAGACACCCAGAGCTACTAAAACCACCCCCCATACGCTCCTCTCAGTCCCAGACCTCCATAAAATATCATGGTGTGAAGGCATGGAACAACTTACCCCCACCCATCCGAGCAAAGACTACGCTCCCTTCCTTTAAATCATCTCTAAAAAAATATCTTTTGTCGAAGTATTAATATTTCTTGTAACACTTACTATATTTACAGTACCTGCTTTTATTGTACCACCAAATCTGTTTTATCGGAAATTTTCATGTAAATAAATAAGTAATTACCATTGCAATACACATAATTGCCTCAAAGCTCTGTCCTCTTGTTCAACCTTATTACTGCACAACCCAGGTTGTACTGCTCCCCCATTATACTTACGTTTTTAAATTCCACTCTAATTTATATGTATATGTGTATGTATATGTATATATACAGTGGTCCCTCGGTTAACGAGTGCCTCGGTTAACGAATTACCTTCAATAAGATTCTGAACTTCAGTTAATGAGCAATCCCTCGATTACCAAGTTTCTTACGAGCCAACCTGAACATGATTTCGCTTGCATTTGGTGGTCCACCAGCTGTAGTATTAGTCCGCCAATACAGTAATCGGTTCTAGGGCTTAAATTCCTTACCATTTTAGCAAATATCAAGAAGTTTATACGATTCAATAATTTTAAAAATTTTATATTAAATTGTTTACTCATTTTAACAATTATTGAACATAATTGCAGGTAATGAAACTAGTTTTATGCGTGCCATCCAGCCTCTCAACACACCATATAGGCGTCAGTCTTTGTATCTTTTCAGTGGAGGTAACATCTTGCTTGAGACTCTCTTCAACTAAATGCTTTTTTTCTGTTTTTGCAAGCAAATTATTGGTCATTTTGAAATTTATTTTACATATTGACAATATATAATGCAGTGCAGTGTTGATTTAAAGAAAATAATCTTGAGTTGCACCAAGACAACTAAAATTTTATGGGTGAAATGGCACCATGGGGTGACTTCTCTTCCACCCCAATGCCTTCTCTTCTCCCTTCTCCACCCCCATTCTAATTCCCATCATCATCATCCAGGAGCCTTCTACATACACACCCCTCACAAAAAGTATACTTTTACCTTTTTGTTGAATTAGGCAACTTTTTGAGAGCTGAAACCTAATGAAATTAAAACCACCAGCCTGCTATTTTAATGAAAGCTTTTCGTTAATCATAAACCTTCAGAATGGATTAAGTTTCATATATATATATATATATATATATATATATATATATATATATATATATATATATATATATATATATATATATATATATATATATATATATATATATATATATATATATATATAGCAGCAGAGTATATATATATATATATATATATATATATATACAGTGGTTCTCACACATATATATATATATGTTAATTCTAATGGTTTATGTCCTCTGATGTTACTTTTTAGATTTTGAACTCACTAATCTAATCTCACTACTTGCTCTCCTCTGCCAGCGCGTGCGTTTGCGTTTGTTGCGTTATCACGGACGTCATATGACGTCTCGGACTGTGATTGGCCATGCAGCCCTACCCCCCTCTGCTGCTAGCTGTAATTGGCTTAAAGTATTATGACGTGACTACCCCGGGGAGGGAGGGAGGGAGGAGAGACGACGCTTGACCTAGCCGCGGCAGTTTCATCCCTCAAGGCCACGCCGGGTTAACGCGCATCCATTGTTCAGTAAAATGGCTTCCGCCGGACCACCACCCCCAGAGAGAAACCTTTCCTTACCTGGACCCAGCGGCACTAAACCAAAGAAGACACGACGTTCATTAAGCTACGAGCTGAAGTACCAAATTGTTCAAGATTTGGAGAAAGGAAGACGCCAAGTTGATCTCGCGCGCCAGCATGGCGTCAACGAATCTACGATTCGTACAATAAAGAAGGATGCAGCCAAGATAAAGGAGCACATGAAGCTCACAAAGTCTGCAGGTGCTTCAGCCATCAGGTATTGCCAGAACAGGGTGCTGGCAAAAGTGGAAACTTTGCTGGTGAGTTATTTGGTGCGTCAGGCGCGACGCAACATGGCGGTGGACACGCGCTCAGTGCAGGAGTACGCACGTGAGCTATACGCAGCAGTGACACGTAAACTGGGAATTGCAGAGCCCAAACCCTTCAATGCATAGGTTTAAGAGGAGGAACAAGGTCACCAACATCAGCATTGTTGGTGAGGAAGCGAGTGCTGACCGTGCGGCGGCTAGAGATTTTCCTCCGTTTTTACGTGAGATTATGGAGGAAGGACAGTACAGTGACGACCAGGTGTTTAACATGGACGAATCTGGTCTTTTCTGGAAAAAGTTACCTTCCAAGACCTTCGTTGTCCAGTCTGCCAGCAAGGTAAGGGGTCGGAAGTTGCAGAAGGAACGCATCACCGTCCTGTTTACCACCAATGCCTCCGGTACCTGTAAACCAGTTATCGGTGATTCACAAAGCCCGCAAGCCGCACGCCTACAAGAATATGGACATGAACAAGCTTAATGTCCACTGGCTAACCGCACGTAAGGCGTGGATGTCCTCTTCTCTGTCCCTCTTCTGGTTTGACAACTGTTTTGTTCCTGACGTGCAGAAATTCTGCGAGCAACAGAATGTTCCATTCAATATTTTGTTGCTCCTTGACAACGCACCTGGACACTCGCCCCTACTTATGGATCGTCACCCCAACGTAAAAGTGGTCTTCCTTCCTCCCAACACTACGTCATTAATCCAGCCCATGGACCAGGAGTTGATCTGCAATGTGAAAGTTGCGTACTCTGCAAAGAAGTTCAAGCTCCTGAACGACTCTACCAACACCAAGGATGAGTTGCGTAAGATGGATGACACCGACAGCGAGAGTAAAAGCGACGAGGACAAGGAACAAGAGGTGGCGACTCAAGAACTTCTCGTCAAACAATTTTGGAAGAAGTTTAACGTCAAACAAGCTGTAGACTTCTTGGTGGAGGCATGGAATCTGCTGTCTATTGCTACGATTCGTCACGCATGGAGACATGTGTTGCATGGCATACCAGGTGAGAGGAGGAGTGAGCCTGTGACTGGTCAGGTTCAGACTGTTGCAGTAGCAGTGGACCTTGCCAGAGAAGCTGCGCTCAGTATTACAGCTGAAGGCTTCTCCGAGACCACCAACGAAGACATCATGGAGGTGATCAGAGATCCTGAAGTGACTGCCGACGAGATGTTGGAAGAAGAACCCGCCAGTGAAGAGGAGGAAGAAGGTGCGTTATTCTCCGAAGAACCTAGTTTAAGTCATAGTGATATTAAGTGTGTCATAGAGTTAACAGAAAAAATTAAGTCCATCGTTTCCCGCGACAATGACGATGAACGCCATGACGTCTTCCATACCCGACTGGTGCAGGCTATGGAGCCGTACATCACGGTGTATCATGACAACATCAAAGCCAGCCGTCAGCAAAGCATAACCGAGTTCTTCGCCCGCAACCCACCACAGCCAGCCCAAGCCAGTGATAGTGATAGTGAAGTTGATTTTGAGGGATTTGTCAGGGAAGCCATAACAACTGTAAGTGACAGTGATATTGATTCACCTAGTAATGGTGATTCACCTGAGGGGCAGTAATCTGCCCTCTGCCTCGGAACCAGCCTCCATCCCCGTATGCCGACCCATCTCTTCTACTACCGTGAGTGTTCCTCAAAAATTTCCGTTTTTTAACCTATTCTTTATTTTTCCTATGTTAACCTTTATCTGTCCTAACCTAACCTCTTCTATATTACTTGTTTTTCATGCCACCATAAAGTTAAGATAGAATTTTTACTACAACATAGTTATTTGTCGTCAAAAAGTGGAGTTTGGGGGTCGGGCTGGGTTCTATTGGAATTAATCCCATGTATATATATATATATATATATATATATATATATATATATATATATATATATATATATATATATATATATATATATATATATATATATATATATATATATATATATATATATATATATATATATATATATATATATATATTTATATATGTATTACTCCCGCCTAACGCCAAGGTTTCACTCTAACGCTTATCGCATGCTACTACGTGCCAGAGCTGAACTTTCACTTAACGCGGAATTTTTCATCATATACGCTGGAAGCGGCGCGGGCACGATGCGCACAAGGTCGCCCAGTCATCAAAACATTACCGAGTTCTTCACCCGCCACCCACCACAGCCGGCCCAAGTCAGTGATAGTGATAATTATAGTGAGGATATGGACTTATATGGCCTTTGAGGGGTTTGACAAAGAGGCCCTGCAAGCCTCTGTGGTGGATAGTGACACAATTGATACAAGTGATACAGGTGAGGGCCAATAATCTGCCCTCTGCCTCGGAACCAACCCCCCATCCCCGTGTGCCCAGCCATCTTTTCTACTAATGCAAGTGTTAAAAAACCTAATATTATTGATATTTCTCTTAATTATTAATTGTGTGTGCATGCCATCATAAAGTTAAGATAAAATTTTTACTACAACATAGTTGTGTGTCGTCAAAAAGTGGAGTTTGGGTCGGGTTACAACTTCTATTGGAATTAATCCTATATATGTTCTGTTGTTCACTTAACGCCGTTTTCACTCTAACGCCGTACCTGTGGGTTCAATTGACCAAGCATGGGTAATGTATATATATATATATATATATATATATATATATATATATATATATATATATATATATATATATATATATATATATATATATATTGTATATATATATTATATATATATTATATATATATATTATATATATAATATATATATATATATATATATCTATATTATATATATATATATATAATATATATATATAATGTATAATATATATATTTATATATATATATATATATATATATATATATATATTATATTTATATAGTATATATATATATATATATATATATATATATATATTGCATATATATATATATACATATATATTGGTTATATATACACATATATATATATATATATATATATATATATATATATATATATATATATATATATATATATATATATATATATATATATATATATATATTGTATAGGAAAATGTCGATAATTTTGGTAGCCGCAATATAAAAAATCGTTATATAAAGTCGCTGTATATCCCGACCCTACTGTACCATTGTAACAAGTCAATAATTACTTCATCGAAATACATAACAGTATGTGTAAAATATGAGAAGGGTTAAGGAACTAGGCCCACATAGGGATGTAATGCAATAGTTTTCATTAAATAAAATGGATTGATCCCATTATCCTGTTCCCTCACTGTGTCGAGATAGGGTGACTCAATAGTAAGTCTATGGGTTGAAAACCAGTTTGTGAAGAACCAAACCTGTGTCAAAATAAATAAATAAATAAATAAATAAATAAAAATAAATAAATAAATAAATAAATAATAAACAAATATATATATAAGTTGTACCCCACTTAACGCGGTCAATTGAACCCAGAGGGTCCCGCGTTAAGTGAAATCCGCGTTAAGTGAACAACAGAACATATGGGATTAATTCCAATAGAAACCGGCCTGACCCCCAAACTCCACTTTTTGAAGGCACATACCTATGTTGTAGTAAAAATAACATCTTAATTTTATGATGGTACATGCACACAATTAATACTTAAGAGAAATACAGTCGCCAAGTTAATGTCCATTCAAATAATGGACTCAACTCCCTCCCTCTCTCACACTACACTCGCTGGCTCTTCCCTCTCAGAGAAATTTTTTGGGGAAAACCACTAAATTTTAATAAATAATACCTCAAACTAAAGTTAGGATAATACAATTGACATTGCTGGATTCCTTGTAAGACCAGGAATATTTTGAATATAAATGTCATATATTTTGCACAAAAGATAACATAGTTACCTAGAGAAAATTTTTTATCTAAAATTTGTATGTTTAATGAAAAATATATGATGTTTATATTCAAAATGATCACCAAATTATAAGAATTCCAGCAATGTAAATTATATTCTGACCGGGTAATTTGTATGAATTTTATGAGCTAAAACAAATATCTTCAGTTAATAAAAAAAAAAATAATCTTCACAACACTATCTGTCAATCAAAGTACCCCACCTTGCCTCCCCCCCTCTTCCAACCGCGCGGTCAGTCCCAACCCTCCCCCCCACCCCCCACCAATCCTCCCTTCCAGGGTTTTTAACATTTAGTATTAAACAAGACCTCAGATTAAAGTTAGGATAATATAATTGACATTGCTGGATTCCTTGTAATACCAGGAATATTTTGAATATAAATGTCATATATTTTGCACAAAAGATAACATAGTTAATTTGAGAAAAATTTTTATCTAAAATTTGTATGTCTAATGCAAAAATATGATGTTTATATTCAAAATAATCATCAAATTATAAGAATTCCAGCAATGTAAATTATATTCAGACCGGATAATTTGTATGAATTTTTTGAGCTAAAACAAATATCTTCAGTTAATAAAAAAAAAAAAAATAATTCTTCACAGGGTAACAGATGGTCGGTCGGTCGGTCCCTCCCTCCCCCCCACCCCCCACCAACCGTCCCAAGGAGATGTGTGGGATAACCACTAAATTTTAATAAATAATACCTCAAACTAAAGTTAGGATAATATAATTGACATTGCTGGATTCCTTGTAAGACCAGGAATATTTTGAATATAAATGTCATATGTTTTGCACAAAAGATAACATAGTTAATTTGAGAAAAATTTTTATCTAAAATTTGTATGTCTAATGCAAAAATATGATATTTATATTCAAAATGATCACCAAATTATAAGAATTCCAGCAATGTAAATTATATTCTGGCCGGGTAATTTGTATGAATTTTATGAGCTAAAACAGGCAGTCAGGCAGGGTGGGGCAAATCTAAAAATAGCGTCTCGAGCTGGACACTCACCGCGTATATGTGGAAAAAATCCGTGTTAAGTGAAAGTTCAGCTCTGGCGAGGCACCGCGTATATGATAAAACGCGTTATGAAAAACCGCTGCTAGGCGGGTATATATATATATATATATATATATATATATATATATATATATATATATATATATATATATATATATACAGTGACCCCTCCATTAACGAACTCAATCCGTTCCAGAAGGTCGTTCGTTAACCGAAAAGTTCGTTAACCGAAACCATTGTTTCAATGGGTTTTTGGGTAATTGGTTCCAGCGAACTGAAAATTTCCTAAATTCAAAAAAAATGGTAGAAAAGTTCACTTACTTTGAGGTGTGTATGTAGAAGGCTCCTGGATGATGATGATGGGATTTAGAATGGGGGTGGAGAAGGAAGAAGAGAAGGCATTGGGGTGGAAGTGAAGTCACCCCATGGCGCCATTTCACCCATAAAATTTTAGCTCTCTTTGTGTAATTCAAGATTATTTACTTTAAATCAACACTGCACTGCATTATATATTGTCAATATGTAAAATATATTTCAAAATGACCAATAATTTGCTTGGAAACACAGAAAAAAGCATTTAGTTGAAGAGAGTCTCAAGCAAGATGTTACCTCCAGTGAAAACAGAGAGAGACTAACTCCTGTTTGCTGTGTTAAGAGGCTGGATGCCGAGCATTAAACTAGTCTCTTTACCTTCAATTATGTTCAATAATTGTTAAAATGACTAAAAAATTGAATATTAAACTTTCAAAATTATTGAATAGTATAAACTTCTTGATATTTACTAAAATAGTAAGGAATTTAAGCCCTAGAACCGATTAATGTATTGGCGGACTGATACTAAAGCTGGTTGCCCGGTCAGTGCAAGCGAAAACATGTTGAGGTCGGTTCGTAAGAACTTCGTTAACCGAATTTTTTTTCGTTAACCGAATTGAAGATCCTTATGGAAGGCAGTTCATTAATCGAAATTACGTTAACCGAGGTGTTCAGCAACGAGGGTATATATATATATATATATATATATATATATATATATATATATATATATATATATATATATATATATATATATATATATATATATATATATATATATATTATATACATATATATGATATATATATATTAGGGTGGTCCAAAACTATATGGTAAAAAATATAAGTAGTAATATATTGCCTCCACAAGCCTTAAAATTGTCCATTTGGTTCATAGATAAGGTCTAAAATTTTATCCATATTCATTAACATTTAGAGGTCAATCCATTTTGCATATTATACTTGTAGTGTAGGACTGAATTTTCTTGTCCGCATGATACAGTCTTAATATACACAACACATTATATTGGGTATATTTCAATGTATATAGCCTAGTTGCCTATTTGGAAAGGGCAAAGAGTCAAGTATTGAGTCATAGGGACTGACAATGACAGGTTGAAACAGGAAACACAGACAAGGGTTACCATTAATCAGATGAAGTTACTTATTTCATTTATATCTCAACAGTTCTACAATTATTTCATTATCAATCTAAATAGTATATTATGCAGGTTTCCATCTTGTGTCATGGCATATGAATGGCAGGCAATTATTACCTGTGAGAAATAATTAGACTGTTACAGATTTTGTAAGGATGTTGGCAACACTGATCTGGTTCCAGTGAGTGCGCAGGTCTGAGCCACTTTGGCAGCTCCTCAGTTGAGTTACAACCTCTGCAGGAGAAGGTGTGTATTTGCAAAGTCTAACATTATGTTATTGGTTCTTTTTGTTTTCATTTATGGTATATATATTTGTAAATAATGAGTTAGTAGATTGTCACCAATACTATGTACTATTGAATATAGGGTATTTTCTTTTTTTATCAATATCATTTTCTTGTTATTGATCTTGTATATTTGTTTACAAATGTTTGTTTGGTTGCTATGGGTTACAACTGGAAGTCCTGAGACTATTCTGTTTAAGCGCTTCAAAAAGCAGTGGAGGTCCATTTCGCTCAATGACTTCATTCCAGCACCAGAAAGCATGTTTGAGGACCCAATGCTTCAAATTCTAAGGAAGGAGTTGCTTGAATATTTGCCAGTAGCCCTGCAGGATAATCAGCCACGAGATGATTATAGGGAGTTTCTAGAACTAGCTCTTTTGTTTCTTGGTGGACTGCCAAGTAGTAAGGTTTCCTTTCGAGTTCCTGGTCCTACACACCATGCAAGATGGATGGCAAAAGGAATCTATGCTCTCAAAATCTATCTGTTCAAACATCAATTCACATTATCAACACGGGAAGAAAACAATATCACACAACTGGCTTTGTTTGTGAGCATAATGTATGAGAGATTCTGGCATGAAGCACCAATGGCTGTTCGAGCTCCATTCAATGATTTGCAGCTAATGAAGGTTTTAAAGGAATATCCTCATGAGAAAGTTGCACACGCAGCACAAGCAGCAATTAGCCGACATCTCTGGTATCTATCAGAACATCTTATCGGTCTAAGCTTATTTGATGACAGGATCGATACTGAAACCAAGAAGAATATGGTACAAAACTTCCAGTGCCCAAAGAAACAGGACTTTTCAAGGCGTATTGTCCTATCTGATGAAACTCCTATCAGTAATGTGGCCTCATTTGTTACTGAGCGTACATTAGATATTTTTGATATTCTTACACTAGATGGCAAAGAAAGAGCACAACTGTTCTTGAGTAAGGATCCCAAAACATGGAAAGACGATGAAGTGTTTATCACAATGAGAGATCGTGCGATAAATATGAAGGTGGTGAATGACAGCGCAGAGAGGGCAATTGCTCTCATAGAGCGTTATAATGAGTCTATAACGCAAAATGAGGACCAAAAGCAGTACCTTTTACAGGTTGTTGCAGCTCATCGCAAGAAGTTACCAACGGCAAGCAAAGCTGCTATGATGAAGGGATACAAATAAAGAATGTGTATTGGTGTTCTAGAGTTATTTAGTTTGTAATTTGTAAAACTTATAATTGTATTTTGCTGAATAAAGACAATGTGTTTATAATGTGTTTATCTAGCCCCGAAAAATCCTTATTACGTACTAAATGGAAAAAAAGAGGACATTGGATTGACCTCTAAATATGCTTTAAATGATCCAATTTTTTTCTGGGATGCATTTTGTACCTAATGGACAAAAATAAACCTTGTGGAGAAAACGTATACAAATATGTGATATTTTGGACCACCCTAAATATATATATATATATATATATATATATATATATATATATATATATATATATATATATATATATATATATATATATATATATATACAGTATTACCCCGCTTAACGCGCTTTCACTTAACGCGTTTTCGCATATACGCGGTGCCTTGCCAAAGCTGAACTTTCACTTAAGCGGATTTTTCCACAGCAACGCGGTGAGTGTCCGGCTCGAGAGCTCTTTTTAGATTCGCACCACCCCCCACCCGCCACCCTGCCTGTTTTAGCTCATAAAATTCATACAAATTACCCAGCCAGAATATAGTTTACATTGCTGGAATTCTTATAATTTGGTGATCATTTTGAATATAAACAACATATTTTTTGCATTAAACATACAATTTTTAGATAAAATGTTTAATCTGAGTAAGTATGTTATCTTTTGTGAAAAATATATGACATTTATATTCAAAATATTCCTGGTCTTACAAGGAATCCAGCAATGTCAATTATATTTTCCTAACTTTAGTTTGAGGTTATCCCACACATCTCCTTGGGACGGTTGGTGGGGGTGGAGGGGGGGAGGGAGGGACTGACGACCATCTGTTAGCTGGCTGTGTACTGTAGTGTGAGAGGGGGAGGGAGTTGAGTCCATTATTTGAATGGACATTAACTTGGCGACTGTATTTCTCTTAAGTATTAATTGTGTGCATGTACCATCATAAAATTAAGATGTTATTTTTACTACAACATAGTTATTTGTCGTCAAAAAGTGGAGTTTGGGGGTCGGGCTGGGTTCTATTGGAATTAATCCCATATGTTCTGTTATTCACTTAACGCGGTTTTCACTTAACGCGGGACCCTCTGGGTTCAATTGACCGCGTTAAGTGGGGTACCACTGTATATATATATATATATATATATATATATATATATATATATATATATATATATATATATATATATATATATATATATATATATATATATATATATATATATATATATATATATATATATATATATACTGTATATATATCATGGCTAAATGTGATTAATAGAAATTACATTATAATCTCTTCAATAAATATTTTATAGTATTAGCAAGCATCACACAACATAAAAATTTAAGGAAGACTATACTATACTGTACTGTACTGTACTGTACTGTGTCTTTTGCGGAGGACATAAGACAAAACTTGAGTGAAGCATAATACTGCAATACAAATACTATCATTAATATTCATGAAACATAAATAATGATAAGCAACATCATTCACAAAGCATACATAAAACAATAAATATAAATTTTTATCATTCATAAAGCATAACAAATATGTCAGGTGTGTCACTAAAATTCTTCAACAATAAATGAGTTTCAGGTGACAATTTCAGCAATAAGAACCGACTGCATCATGGGGATATAATGCACATACTGTATATCACACAAAAGAAGAAACTGTTAATAAGTGGCACAGTAAGAGAGATCAGACTAATGTCAAAGCTCTTCACTGTGTCATGCCCTTGCCAGTGACTGAAGGTACTTCGAGTGGCATGTTTTGAGCTGTTGGAAGCTATTTGATGTATGAAAAATAATGCCACATGAAATGAGCAAACCATTTGAAAAATACACAATACATTCTGATACTACTTCTAACTACAGACAAATGTTGAGTAAATAAAGCACAGTACTGAGATTACCAATAAACTTATAACTACACAAAAAATAAGGAATAAGTAGGCAAGTTAAAGAAAAATTGGTTATGGCTCCGGTAAGACCTCATTTATCAAAAAAGAAAAAGCAGTACTCAAATAACTAGACATGGTCAGTGGTAGCCCAACTTGTCACTGTTTATTAATTTGTGAACTGGGTTAGTGATAAGTTTATTCCCTTTTCCACTTCAAAGTGTAGTTCTCATCACACATTTGATGTGACTGACTCATGCAAACAAAGTTGGGGACCACTATTCCAGGACACTAGTTACTCGGATCATCAAAGAGACCGACATGGTTTTGCCAACATCCCCAGATTCATGATAGATAGTACTTGTGACTGGAAGCAAGTTGACCTTGACCACACTGAGACAATAATAGTGCTGAAGTCATGGATCAGCCTGTCAGATTATATAGATTAGGGCAGTCCCAGCATTCAGTTTGGGGAGAAATATTCAATGAACGTAAAAGATTTACAATCAAGTTAAATTATGTAAAGAGCATTATCATATGCATTTAGCACTTCATACAACTCGTTGCATTTTTCGTAGCTGCCATTCTTACTGTACAATAATTTGCATTTAATAATTTTTTATTATAATATCTAACTTACTACAGATAAATAATCAGCTAAATCTCATATTTATTACAGTGTATTAGGACTGGTCTTAGATTATTATTATTATTATTATTATTATTATTATTACAGAGCAGCTCACTGTAATATGTTTAAAATAACTTTAATATTAGACTTGTAATCTTGTTTGTTTATCAACACTGTGATTTAGTGTGTTATATTACCAGAGGAGCATGTATTGTACACAACAAGAGCACACATACAGCTCACTGTAATATGTTTAAAATAACTTTAATATTAGACTTGTAATCTTGTTTGTTTATCAACACTGTGATTTAGTGTGTTATATTACCAGAGGAGCATGTATTGTACACAACAAGAGCACACATACAATACTACTATGACCACCTGTAATTATGCAACATTTAACAATACAGTAGATCATATTTGACTAATTACTTTCTATACTCAAATAAATATGAAGGTTTTGTAGATGTTCAAGCAATTTTTGTAGACACGTTGTATGTCTGTTACACAATACAGGTTGCAGAATGCACCCAAATGTCTATTTATGTGTGGTCTACATAAGCATGTCTCTGAATATTGTATCAGTATGCCTTTCTTGATAATCTTCACACAATCAAGAATAAAGAGGGAATCCTACAAAGGCCATCAAGACTTCTCAGTCCATCATGGCCAGCACTACAGAAGATTTAGGTGGCTGTAAGGTAAATTAAGTACATAAAAATAAAAAATGCTATTCTATTGTTCAAGTTTGCATCTTCCTCTTGGTCAGAGAAAGCAATTTGATGCACACAGTAGCCATGCTAAGCAGAGGAACATGCCTTTCTTAGTGAGAAACAAAAATGGAAATTATGACCACCTTGCCAAGTTGCTACACATTCTAGTACAATGGAGGCTTGCGTGAGGGTAAATACTAAAATATGTTTTTATGCTGCAATCCAAATTATATACCCAAGGGTATAAATAGTTTTACTGCACACAGGATATGAAAATTTACCAACCTTTTAAAGCATATACAGTAAATTTGCTTAAAAGCTTAAATTGTGGGTGGGATCATGCTTGTTTTCAACTTGCCTGAACCTAACCTTGTTTCCTAAAAGTTAACTCAACTTAGCCCTTTCACCATGGGATACCCTTTTAACAGTATACCTGTAGTTGGCTAATGCCAGATGATTTTATTCAGCTCAGAAGGGGTGAAGTACAATTTCATTCATTTATAACCCAATTTAATGTTGAATCACAAATATTTGCTGGGAATTATTGTATTTTCATATTCCTTGCTGGAGAAATTTTATTTTTTAGCGAAAAACTCAATTACTGTTATGGCAACCAACCTACAAGGGTATACTGCTGTACTGCAATAAATTTTTTGTTCAAACGTTTAGCAGAAAATATATTGCACTCCTAATGTGCAATTTTTATTGAAATACTACAATTTAAATAGCAAACCTCCACAAGATATTTGCCCAAATAAAAGAAAAAGTCCTGCACAACACCAAATATGGCTACCACATTAGACCCGAGAGAAAACAAGGGATGAAATATAAGAAATAAGCTATCATTCATATATTATCACCATGCCATACAATGCCCTAAGCTATCATTCATATATTATCACCATGCCATACAATGCCCTAAGCTATCATTCATATATTATCACCATGCCATACAATGCCCTAAGCTATCATTCATATATTATCACCATGCCATACAATGCCCTAAGCTATCATTCATATATTATCACCATGCCATACAATGCCCTAAGCTATCATTCATATATTATCACCATGCCATACAATGCCCTAAGCTATCATTCATATATTATCACCATGCCATACAATGCCCAAAGCTTTGGAAGTGACAACCATTAAGTGTTAGAGATACACTGTTCATGTTTCCTATTTACTCTTAAGTAGGAGTCTGATTTAGGTCTGATGTTGCTCCCCACACAAGGGTGCAGGGGTATAAAGGTAATACTGTAATTTAATTTTCTTTAACTTCCTCTTTTGATATTAATTATCAATATGCCACTTGGATAGGAGAAAGAAGCTGGTACAGTACTTTTGTTTAATTGCCCCAAACTTCCTGGTGACTTTGCCTTTTGTCTAGCAAGGTGCAGTGTTAGTGAAAATGGAACTCGAGTACCTAGGTAACACCCTTCTCACATCCAATCCAGGATTGAACCCACAATACAGTAATAAGAAGCAAGAGCACTACCACTCTACCATCAATGTTCCTTTAGTCTTGTAGGACCAAATATTTGTTATGTTTGAACTAGATGAAAATTAATACCGTTTGATGAGGCATTTTTCAGTAGCAGACACCATTAATGTACACCTTAAATTATTTTTTTACAAGTAACTGGGGAAAACAGATGGTTTATCTTGTACTGCAGAACTGCAGATGGAAATCATGCTGCCAACTGCTAAATTTTTTGTTACTCATCCTCCTATTAATTACTCATGAATAAAAAATAAAAAAAAAGGGTATGTACGATTATGTCACTCCCCAGAAGCCTTTAAAAACTCTGCCCTGAAAATTTTATATCTAAAAAAATACAGGTATCCCCCACGTTATAGAAAGTCAGGTTGCGGAAATTCGCCCATATGGAAATTGGAAATTATGACCACTAAATTTGGGATATGGCCCGTAAATTCGACTTTATGGAAATGTAGTAGATACAATACAGTATTAAAAAATTGTAACAAAAATTGCTATACAGAAATTTTTTTTTTACACTGTACTGACATTATATTTTACTTAGTACGGAATTCTTGGTGTTTACTACCACCAAGGGTGGATATACTTATATCTCCCTGCGTGTATGCTTAATCTCTCGAACCCAGCTCTTAGATTTAATACTTAATATATATCCTATTCTAGACTGTTCATTGTACAGTATTACCCTTATTCAAGATGAGTGGAGAGAAACCACCAAGTGCAAGTGAAAGCTATGGTGCTAAAATAGCCTGTAAAGGAATTAGGTTGGATATAAAACTAAAATGGTTTTTGGAGATTGATGTGGTAGAAAAACTTAAGCCAGATTGCAAAAATGGTAGGGCTTGCTACAACTCCCAATAATACCCATTGCACCAACTCACCACAAGCAACACTCAACATAATTTGTGGCAAGTTAAATTCAAGTGGTTTTGTGTACTGTATTTTTATCATATGTATCATAAAATACCCAATGAATATTTAAACAAAATGTTTATTTTCATTCATAAGTGTGCTTGCATTACTTCTTTTTGCCCCAAAAATTTCTTTAGGAATGCATCTCAACTATATAATGGAAGTCAATGGGGAAATGGGGGTTCACTTTATGGATTTTAATGTTATGGTCAACTTTTCAAGGATGCATCCCTTCCATAAGAAGGGGGATTACTGTAATTATTTTCTTTTTCAACACTGCAGCACCTAGAATATAGTTTTGGTGCAATATAGTAAAAAAAAAATATCTAATACACATTCTTATAAAAAATAAGTGACAAAGAAGAAATGCCTTATCTTACACACTCAAGAGTGTGTCTGATATGGCATTAATTTTCCATCATATTTACCCCCTCCCAATTTTGTATGAAGTGGATCAAGAGGCACAGAAACCCCCAAAATTGATTAAATAAACTAACAAGGAAAGCACAGAAAGCAAAAGGGCTAAGATATCACGTAAAATACTGTATGCACAAACACACTCACTCACAACCTCAACTTAAATAATAATCAGTATACAAAGTGAATCTTCAGTATCATTGTTGATTCCGGGGGACCGGTGGTAGAAGCGGTACCGTTCTTGCCTCGCAAGCGAGATGTCACGGGTTCGATTCCCGGGCCGGTGGAAGTTGTTTGGATTTACTTCCTAGCCCCCATTAGTCCCTGTTCACCTAGCAGTAAAGTAGGTACCTGTTGTAAGTCAAAAGTTGCAAATTCATATTCAGGGAGTTGTTGGAGCTTCCAATAACTTGATGACATAAATCACTGACTCTTCAGGCTTCTACGCCCTTAACTCATGGGACATAAAGGCAAACATGAACTTAGCATGCTTCCCTGTTGGGCGCTGTAAACGCTTCTGTGCTTCACCTTACACAAGGATGTAGGGGAGTGCCCAATAAATAAATAAAAAAAAAAATAAAAAAAAATGTTGATTCCAAACACTTGATATCAATTCTCTGTGCATTCTAAGTGGAGTCATCAGATTCACTTGTGTTACTAAATAAAAATTCAGTCAAAATAAATTTGGATGGCTAAATAATATGGACACCCATCAAAGAAAATGAAGCAATCTGTGAACTGCACATTAACCTCACTCTTTGTATCTCCTGGTGACTATACAGCCATCAAAGGCTCTTTTACATTACGCAAGTAAAATTTAAGTTATAAAACAAAAGCCATATTTAACAAAATCAATGCAAATGAATACAAAAATTTCATGCAATATACAGTTATTTAATAAAGAGTGAATAAGTTTTCACTGTTTAAGCAAACAGGTAAACTTGTATACCAATAGGTAAATTCTTAGGATTGAATAAATAGTGACAATATAATAATTATACATACAGTAGTACAGTAAATTCTATTGCACCTTTCCCACATGTACACAGGACAGTGGAATGAGGTTAAAATTAGTTACGTAAAAACAGAATAACTGTGAAGGAGCATGCAAATTCTTATGTGCATATTAATAAATACATCATGACAATATTACTAGTAATTAGGAGAGATATTCAGAAATTTTTAAGTTTCAACTGAATGAATCATTATTTTGGGGACAATTATACCATAGCTAGAAACTACAACAACTGCCAACAAAAGAGTTGCAAGTAAGAAACGAATATTCCAATAAAATCTAACATAATAACTAAACAAAAAGCTAAATCAATCACACATGTCCTGGTAACAAACACACTTGCATGCCATCTATATATCCGCACCAGAGGATCTCAGCAGAGTGTTCCGAGAAAATCTCTTGCCGATAGTTTCTGTGTGGAAGCCTATCTTGATGAGGGCTTGGTGGTCTAGGATCTTACGCCCATCAAACACGAATGCTGGTTTCTTCATAACCGACAGCATCTTTTTGTAGTCGTAGCCCTGGAGGAGAGATGATAAATTTTGATAAATTTCAACAAGCAAACTTGTAAATTTGTTCACATGACTGGAGAGTATACAGGTAGTGTCAGATGGTTTACATTGGTGAACACACTGTTGAGTGGTGCTGGGTTGTGTGGTGTAGAGTGGTTTATGAGAAAGGAAGTGCTGCTACCATGGAATAAGAACATCTCCTACTCCAGCAGCTGCACCTCTCTCCTCTCTACTTCCCATCTCCACCAAGAAACAAATGCAAGGATTGATTATCTATTTAGAAAATAGAAAACACTTTGGGACAGTGAATACATCTGATGTGTAAGTACCTAGTGGTAAACATTAGTCGCAGCCAGTAATTCACACGTGTGAAATGGGGACTCAACCGAACAAAGTTAATTCTCATCACAACATGGTGTCTACTCTAAAACGAAACAATGGATCCCTGGACGAGATTCAGTGCTACTTTAAACCACCTATCAAGAGGTACTTGGTTCACTGGCCCTTTCTGCTCCCTCTGATATTCATTAAATCTCCAGCTACCAGTTTAGGGACAGAGCTGTTACATCATCTTTGCCACCAGCCATCTTGCAACAGATCCTGTCCACGTCTGATACCGCAGCTGCACCAGACCTAAAAGATCAACCACCCTGCTGTAGTTTCACTAACTTGTATGTTCACCTCATGTTTCCTCCTTTTTGTTATGACAACATTTGTTAAATGTCCTACTCCCCAAAGTCACTTCAGTATACATAATTTACAATGTCATCTACATATTAATTATGCATTTTCATCCTTTAACTGCTATTTTCTCTCAATAATCCATTTATTAATTATATTATTATTATTACCTGTATTATTAGAGTATTTTTATTATTATTATTAATACAGTAGTACCCCGCTTTACGCGGTCATTTGAACCCACAGGGTACCGCGGAAAGTGAAAACCGCGTAAAGTGAACAACAGAACATGTGGGATTAATTCCAATAGAGACTGGCCCGACCCCCAAACTCCACTTTTTCCGACACAATACCTATGTTGTAGTAAAAATAACATCTAAATTTTATGATGGTATGCTCACACAATTAATATTTAAGAGAAATACAGTTGCCAGGTTTATGTCCATTCAAATAATGGACTCAAATCCCCCCCCCCTCTTCCCAGCTCACTAGCTCCTCCCTCTCCGAGAAATGTTTGGGTGAGAACACTAGATTTTAACATTTAGTAATAAATAATACCTCAGACTAAAGTTAGGATAATATAATTGACATTTCTGGATTCCTTGCAGGTCAGTGAATATTTTGAATGTAAACTTCATATATTTTGCACAAAAGATAAAATATTTGCTTTGTGTAAACCAAATTATTACACTAGATCTAAAATTTGTATGTCTAATGCAAAATCCATGATGTTTATATTCAAAATGATCAACATATCGTAAGAATTCCAGCAATGTAAATTATATTCTGGCCGGGTAATTTGTATGAATTTTATGAGCTAAAACATATATCTTCAGTTAATAAAAAAAAAAAATATTCTTCACGACACTATCTGTCAATCAAAGTACCCCAACTTGCCTCCCCCCCTCTTCCAACCCGGCCAGATGGTCGGTCGGTCCCAACCCTCCCCCCCACCCCCCACCTTCCCTCCCTACCAGAGAAATGTTGGGTGAAAAAACTAGATTTTAACTTTTAGTAATAAATAATACCTCAGACTAAAGTTAGGATAATATAATTGACATTGCTGGATTCCTTGCAAGACCAGGAATATTTTGAATATACACTTCATATATTTTGCACAAAAGATAACATATTTGCTCTGAGTAAACAAAATACTTGCATTAGATCTAAAATTTGTATGTCTAATACAAAATCTATGATGCTTATATTCAAAATGATCAT
>NW_024717578.1:0-19275 GCF_018991925.1 Homarus americanus | reverse complement strand
TGCACATAGAACTACATCATTAATACCATGGGCCGATTTTTCAAACTCAAAAAAAAAAATTCGCCTCCGTATGACACACCCTATTGTCATAGTCCACTGACGACCCATGTGGTGTGTACTTGATGCTATGTCATGGTGAGACAAGTACTGGACTGACGGATTTAAACATCAGCAGTTTTAGGTTTATGTGTTTACACATCTGTGGGGCACATGAGTAGCCATAGCGATCTATGTTGAATAATCCGACTTCCTTCGTTTTAATTTCATCATTTTACAGTGTCTTTGATTAATAATGTATAAATCTAAAACCATTATAGAAATTTACGCACAATAGATATGGGTTTCTTCTCACTCAATGAAACTGATGTTAAACTATGCTGGGAAATTTCAACATGGGGCTTTATATAATCACTGGACTGTGCTGTTATTCTGATGTAGTTTTCAGTACAGTCTCTTCCAAAATTACCATGAGTACTATTCAAGATCTAGGTCTAAAAGGATTATCAATCAACATCCTAGATTTCTTATTTCGCCTGCTGTTGCCCTTAAGAATTACGTTGTGTTTTTTTTACAGAACATTAAGTTGATTATGACTTTAGGTGTGGTAATAAAAATTCTCACTATGTCAGCAGCAATGACAGCGACAGTCTATTTCTGTAGCACCTGGTGGAGTTTTCTTTTCTAACAATTTTCCATAATTTTCATAAGATGTTTACACCTTGTGTGTCTGTATTCATAGCCAGCATATGTAGAGCTAACGTAGCCAATGAGAACTGAGTCAAAATTTACAGTGCATACTTTCACTCAGTCGAATAGTTGCACATAACAGATTACCATTTTTGTGACATATTTCCTAATTTGCCAAGTATGAAGTCATCGTCCTGATACAAGATCAGATATAAATTGCCATTCATCTGCTAAGAGGAACCTCCGATTAGTATTTGGTGAGAGTCTGATGCTACACGAAGCCTAAGTCAGGTGTCCATCACAGCTGGCTGTAAACCCTGATGTTTCCCTGGTGTCAAGCGCTTTCTCTTAATGACACTTCCCTCTGTGAAGCTTATCCTTGTGACAGGTGTTGTCATGCAGACTGATGTAGTTGTAATTCAGCTGGTGACATTTGCAGCCATTTACTAACATCAGGAACTGAAACAAAGTTTATTTGGCCAGCAAATTTACAACTATAAATTGTACAGTAACATAAGATTGTTAGGATCCTATGTTTAAATAGAATGTTGCATAATGTAGTTACAAGAGTACAAGTAAAAACATTATGCATGTAATCAAGGTGCAGTACTGTAGACGATGTGATCTGTGAGAAGAAACTATACAGCAGATACATGAACACAATAGTTATATTCCTATATATTAATAAATCTAAAAATCATGTCTTTAGTAGCGATTAGAAACACTTGTTTTATTCATATGAAGGTAAAACTCATTACTGGATATCTTGCCCAAAATCTTAACTGTACATTAATACAGGTTCTACCCACGTAGGATAAATTTCAGTAAACAAGGATGTTAGGAAATACTCAGACAAATGTTTGTTTTCTCATAAGCGGCGGTGCACTGGGTGTTAAGATGTTCTTGTGTGAGGGAACTAATGAGTTAGTTGACATTATTAGCTCACTCGTACGTCTCTTGCCTAGTACAGTGCAGTGGAGTCCTATCTCATAATACATTATAATGATATTCGGTAAATCATATTCATTTAGTCACCGGTAATTCAGCAGTGCCAGCAGCTGTTCTTAAAGTTGAATGATAATAAAATAAATGTATTTTAAACTAGAAGTGTGACGAAGAAAAGGATTATTGTAGTTAAAGTTTCGTGTTTTATATAATAGAATTTACCTCGTTTTGTTTGATTTTTTTTATTGTCTTTTTAAGATAATTCTGAACCATCTTCTGTCTTGGTTGTTTGAATATTTGGGGTTTCAACTGGTTATGTTAAGCTCTATTCACCAGGCTTTAACTTCAAGAGCAAAAAACTGAAAAGTTAATGTCTATAGTAGCTGGATAAGAACATAAGAATGGAGGAAACTGCAGCGGGCCTATTGGCCCATACTGGGCAGTCCCGTTTACACCCAACCCCTATTGCTCATATGAGCATCCAACCTATGTTTGAAGCTATTCAGCGTATTCGAGCTAATGATGATATTTGGTAACTTGTTCCATTCATCCACTACTCTGTTTCCAAACCAGTGTTTACCTATTTCACGCCTAAATCTAAATTTGTCTAATTTAAAACCATTGTTACGAGTTCGCTCCTGGTTGGCTAGTTTGAGTACCTTTGTAATGTCCCCTTTGTTTAGCCCTGCCTTCCACTTATACATCTCTATCAGGTCGCCCCTCGCTCTACGTCTCTCAAGGGAGTGCAACTTAAGATGCTTTAACCTGTCTCTATACTCAGTTCCTATGAACCCAAGTACTTTATTAGCCTTGTTCGAGCAAAAAACACATTGTTGCTTGGCTTAAGGTTCCTACTTATCATTACTCTAAATCTCTCTGCATGATCGGATTTCTCTATGGCATCGTTGTTCCATCTGGTATCTGGTTTCCTGTTTATATCTCCTATGCTGAGTACTTCCGATTTTATGGGCGTTGAATTTCATCTGCCATTTTCGAACCATTCGAAAAATTTGTTTAGATCTTCCTGTAGTTTTGCGAGTCCTCGTCAGATTTGATAACACGTCCTATTTTAGTGTCATCAGCAAATTTTACTTATGTTGCTGTCTATGCCGATATCTCTATATCGTTTATGTATATAATAAACAATAATGGTCCAGTACTGAGCAGGGAACTCCACTTGTGACGTTGCTCCAATGGGACTTAGTGCTGTTAATGCTCACTCGCTGTTTCCTGTCCTGTAACCACGCCCTAATCCATTTAAGGATGTCACCTTTGATGCCATGAGCTTCTACCTTTCTAATTAGTCTTTCGTGGGGGACTCTGTCGAAGGCTTTACTAAAGTCGAGATATACCACATCATAATTGTGCCCCTCATCCACCGATTCGAAAACTGATGAAAAGAATGTTAATAGATTAGTTAGGCAAGAACGTCCGCTTGTGAAGCCATGCTGGGAATCATTGATCAATCGGTGCTTCTCCAGGTGATTTCGAATAGAGTTTGAAATGATTGCTTCCAGTAATTTGCCTACTATTGATGTTAGACTGATTGGGCGGTAGTTAGAGAATAGTGATCTATCCCCCTTCTTGAAAATCGGTATTACATTCGCTATCCTCCAGGATTCTGGTACTACACCTGTTTTTAAGGACATGTTAAACAACTTTGCTAAGGGCATACTAAGCTCTTCCTTACATTCCTTTAATACTCTGGCAAATATCTCATCGGGACCAGGTGACTTATTAGGCTTTAATTTGTCTATTTGCTTAGTAACATCGTTACTAGTCACTACTATCTCACTTAATTTGTTTTCTTCTCTGAATAGAGTCGGTGCCTCAGGTATCATGTATAAACTTTCGGTGGTGAAAACTGTTGAAAAATATTTATTCAAATTATTGCTCATTTCTCCGTCGTTATCAGTGAGCTCGCCTGAGTCTGACCGTATTGGTCCAATCTTTTCTCGTGTTTTAGTTTGATACATTTGGTAGAATCCTTTGGGGTTTGTTTTCGCCTCCCTTGCTATCCTTACCTCATTATTCCTCTTTGCTTTCCTTATCTCGGTTTTAACCCTACTCGCCAATACCCTATAATAGTCCCGGAGGTGAATTTCGCCACGATTTATCCTTCTACCTATAGCCTTCCTTTGGCCAATGATGTTTTTTAAATAATTATTTATCCATTTAGGGTCATTGTTGTCTGATCTGAGTTTTTTGTATGGTATATTCTGCCTTTGTGCATTAAGTAACTCACTATTTAAATTGTCGTGGAACTCGGCAAACTCAGATCTCGTTATCAGGTCCGTGTCATTTGCCAAGCGCGACACCCCCTCTCTCAGCTGCCTCTTTAAACTGTCAAAGTTTGCCCTTCTGAAATCTGGTAATTTAGTGGAATTTTCCTTACGTCTGCCCTGAAAATCTAACTGGAATCGAATTTCTTTGTGATCTCTGTTTGCAAGTTCGTTCCCTACCTCGACATTGCTAATGAGGTTTTCTCTGTTCGACAGAACTAAATCCAGTATATTATTACCCCGTGTGGGTTCGGTTATATGTTGACTTAGGAAACAATCCTGGATCGTCTCGAGAAAATCCTCTGATTCTGAGTTGCCCGTATGGTCAGTCCAATCTATTTGGCCAAGGTTAAAGTCGCCTACTATACAGACTTTGTTGTGTATGGAAGCCCTGCGCATTTCATCCCAGATAAGTCGCTCATTGACGCTATCAAGATTGGGGGGTCTATATATTACTCCTGTGATTAATTTTTCCCCACCGTCGCTTAATTCTATCCAAATTGTTTCTGTATTCCTCTCCGTTTTTATTTCCTTATTTATTTCACACTTCAGATTATCCCTAACATAGATTGCTACTCCGCCTCCTTTCCTGGTCTGCCTATAGGTATGGAACAGTTTGTAACCCGCAATTTGGTATTCGACTGGTAATTCACGTGTGTCTAGGTTGATCCATGTTTCAGTGAATGCAATTATATAGATTTCTTCGGTACATACCAAGGCCCTAATATCATCCATTTTGTTTCTCATACTTCTACTGTTCGCGTAGTATACATTTAAGTTAGTCGTGTTCTGAGTCCTCCCCTTACCGCGTTTAGTTTTAAACTCCCTGTCTAATTTAGTTTTGTCATCATTCCTAACACTATTTCCCTGTAATCTTTCGCCTTGTTTACCCGCTCCCACTGCAGTCTCCTCCACCCCCGTGCCCATATGTTCTCTTAGCAGTTTAAAGACTTCGATATCTTTTGAACTGCCTTAATTGGTATGATTGAACTTAGTTTGATTACATGTTGATAAGTTTAGGATTTAGAGATAGATAATATAGATTAAGGCAGAATCAAATTTGAGCTTTGCCTATACGTCTGAACCCTTTAAGGAGTATAGTGTCGCATTTAGGTCTTTTATTCTGAGTAACGTCATACAGTTTCATTCAGCGGAGAGAAAACCCCTGCCACTCACTGTGTTAAAACCTATCTCTATTGAGTGTTAAGATTATTTAAATAAGATAGCGTTTAAGTGATCACCAATAAAGATATAAGTGATTTAGAGATTTAACCAGAATAATACCAAAGATCATTTACTTTACTAAAATTATAAAGTATATTACAATACACTAAATGACTAGGGCGAAGAACAAAGAAAGATTTTATAATACAGTGGTTACAGAGAAGAGGAAATATAGTTACTTAGCACACGTGGTTAACTGTGATGATGGTAAGCCTCTGTTGTAACAATACCTCCTCTCTCAAAACTGAATATCAATGGTAAAAGTTGAACGGCGGAGCGGAATCAACATGTAACTGAATAAAAAAATACGGGTTATCAACTTTTTCTAACAACTTTTGGAAGGATGCGGTTTTGTGTATGACAGGGATGTTATACAGTTGTAGGATGAGAGTAAACTATCCTGCCACTGAGAGGATAACAACGAGGAAGATAATATGCGTGAATTAAGTGTAGAAAATATTTATGTCCAGGATGATGGAATAAGGGCATGTATCCTGGACGATGTTTCCTGTATATATATATATATATATGTCATGTGATACGACGTAGTGCAGTACTGTGTTTTGGATTTTGTTCAAGATCATCGTACTCAAGGGCTATTGGCCATTGTATCCAAAATGTTCGGAAATGGCACTCAAGAAGTTGACTCATGGTTACTCATGGGGTTAAGTTATCGTAAGTTATCGTAATCCAGAGGTTAAATCATCGTACTCAAGAGGTTCAGTCATCGTAATGAAGGGGATAAATCATCGTACTCATGAGGTTAAGTCATTGTAATCAAGGGGTTAAATTATCGTACTTAAGAGGGTAAGTCATCGTAATATGGTGTACCTTTGGGGTTGGCATCGTATTTAAAGAATTAATCAACACAATAGAGGGTATTGTTGACTATTAAGTTAAATATATTTATACTCATGAAGAAGACACAAGTGTTTTGTGTTCTCTGTATCAGGCACACACAAGTTCATCAATGTACATGATATTTACAGTCGACAGTATTATTTCCACAGATATTGAATACATACGAGGAAATAATAGTAATACTGTAATGATAATAATAATGATAATAATAAAAATAATAATAAAATGAAAAGTCATTATAACAATAAAGCGAATTTGACATGTTAGTGTGCATTATGTTTCCCAATTCAGGACGATTCACCTTATTTGTTGGTAGCTGTTTTTTGTTGTATGGACCTACTTAGAACACATGCTTAAAAACCTTATTAGTTGAAACACTCGCATACATAACAACAACAATAGAACCTTTCATTTAATTACATAACGTATACCCTAAAATTATTGACATTTTTACCTGTTTTAAGTTAATATACAAAACGTAGCAGTTAGACAAAATGAGATGATTGGGGCCTAACCAGCGAGGACGAATTTCATAATAAAAATGTTTTTGTTGTCGAAAATTTATGTATGACCCAAAAATATTCCAGTTCCATTTAGGCGTTATTTATTGTATAACTTTTTGGTGCCTTTATTTTTATATAAATTATTAAAAAAAGAGACCAAAATTCATGTATTTATTATATATATCTTTTTTTCTTTTTGGTTGGTCATGACATATCGGGTATGGTAGCGGAGCACTGATTACACTGCTGAAATATGCGAGGGTAAAATTCCGTATCATATTTGTCTAATAAATCACCAAATATTGCGGTATACTTTAAGGAAGACGTATCACAAGGAATATATATCACAAAGAAGTTATATTACTAGAAAGATACGGCAAAGTAGATAGACTACTAGGGAGATATGATATAAGGAAGATATGCTTCAAAGTGAAGATATAGTAGAGTACGTCAGCATCATTTCAGCTCTGCTTTTTACATTCACTTTACTGTAATCCTTCGTCATCTATTTCTCAGATTTATGTGATATGAAGAGTTATTACTTTAGTTATTGTGTTTTCTATCTCGCTCAGTATACTCACTGAATCACCATCAACGCAAAATATGATAAAATTTACTGAAAAATATATTTGAGCACATGTTATATTTGTGTTATTTTAGCCATGTAAATCTAATGACGTTTTATGTTAACTAAACCAGCCATAATTAATGAAATTATTTTTTCTCATGATAAGATATTATATTTTCCCGATAAAGAATAATGATGTGACCATTTGATCTCATAGAAGTTGTCAGTAATTTTAATCTAGAGGAACTGTATCTAGAAGTAAAATTTATTTGCTGTACGAAAGTTTGTATTTTGTAGTCTTGAAAGTTATATGTTGCATTTCCAATTTCATAAGCCAATTTCCTAATACTCAAATATGAATGAGTTTTGCGTTGCTATATATAGATCCAGTTGTAATTTTGTAGGTAATTTGGATATTTTGTTGAGCATTACTGTAATTGTGTTAATAACTCAAGGCGGGAGACCAGCTTAAAGATGAGGAATGGAGTTAATGATGAGGTAATTACGTAATTATTTCCGGACAAAAATGATTTTGATTATATTACTTATAATCCCTGACCTTGGAGTGTACAGGAGAAGCTGTGCTCTGAAGGCTCATTAATTATATATAATGGACATGCACAGGCAAGCATACTAACATACTCACCAGGACACACACACACACACACACACACACACACACACACACACACACACACACACACACACACACGTACACACACACATACACACACACACACACACACACACACACAAACATACTACATCCTTGACCACTGAAGGGTCAAGACGTACCTGGCGCTCCTCTCGGAGCAGCCAGGTCAACTGTTAAGTTGGCCCATACCAACCCCCTCCCCTGAACCACTTCTCCCCACCGGAGTATCAACAGGTTCTCGCCAGAAGTTACAATTTCATTTGGGAAAGGAATGCAACCAGTGTTAAACAGAGGTGAACATTGGTGAACAGTGCTTGAGTCAGTGAGAACAACTCAACAGTAAAAGTCGTATTCAAGTTAACCTTCACACAGTGAGGTCCCAGGTACCCAGTGATAACGGCCCGTGAGACCCAACAACCGGCGATGTGTTAATCCGTCTACGATAGGAAGGCCTGGGGCCACACCTCACTCATATAACACCATCTGTGAGGGAATTACTACACCACGTCAAGTCCCTCATAACACCATCTGTGAGGGAATTACTACACCACGTGATGCCCCACATAACACCATCTGTGAGGGAGTTACTACACCACGTCAAGTCCCTCATAACACCATCTGTGAGGGAATTACTAAACCACGTGAGGTCCCTCATAACACCATCTGTGAGGGAATTACTACACCACGTGATGCCCCTCATAACACCATCTGTGAGGGAATTACTACACCACGTGATGCCCCTCATAACACCATCTGTGAGGGAATTACTACACCACGTCAGGTCCCTCATAACACCATCTGTGAGGGAATTACTACACCAAGTCATGCCCCTCATAACACCATCTGTGAGGGAATTACTACACCACGTCAGGTCCCTCATAACACCATCTGTGAGGGAATTCGTACACCACGTGATGCCCCTCATAACACCAACTGTGAGGGAGTTACTACACCACGTGAGGCCCCTCGTAACACCATCTATGAGGGAACTACTACACCACGTGAGGCCCCTCATAACACCATCTGTGAGGGAATTACTACACGTGAGGCCCCTCATAACACCATCTGTGAGGAAATTACTACACCACATCAGGTCCCTCCTAACACCATCTGGGAGAGAGTTACTACACTACGTGTTTGCTGTTCAACACCTACATTAATCTGAATGTTCACTGTATGTTCCTTTACCTTTCTCTAATGAAGGCTTTTGTTAAACCACCAATGTATGTAATAAGTCATTTATGTCCAATGTATATTTTCAGCCTTCGGGCTGCAGAACTTTTTCAATAAACCGTTAATTATTATTATTATTATTATTATTATTAAACACACACACACACACACACACACACACACACACACACAAACATTATATATTACATTACAATATATTTCTACCACTTATGTCACTTGTATATTGTTTGTCAAACAAATGACCATTCCTCAATATGTAACTGTTATCATCTCTGTTGACTGTTTTTAGCCCTTTGGCTGCGATGTTCTTTTAATAAAGCGTTAATTATTATTATTATACACACACTAATATATATATATATATATATATATATATATATATATATATATATATATATATATATATATATATATATATATATATATATATATATATATATGTTTGTATATCTGTAAGTATGTATATTCACATTTAATTTTCGTTGAGACCTATCTTGGAACACTTTTGAGGATGTTTTGTCAAAATGGGCCTCACAAATGCTGAATCAATATATGTTTATGCAAATTTAGCAAAGATGCAGGAAATTACTGTATTTCATAAACAGAAAATGTCTTTTTATCTACCTTGTATTTTATTTGTTTGTGTATTTCACTTGCTGATGATTGATGTGCTGTAACCTCTACGAACATTACAAAATTTCCTCCATTATTATGTCTCACAAACATATTTGTCTGATATTCGTTGATATACCATATGTCAGTAGGGTGTGTCATAGGAGGGAAGATCAGCTAAAACTAATGGCCCATCACTTTTTTGGTAGATTTTAGTGTATATAAACAGAAAATAATTTCAGTTTAAATATTTTGCAACCTTTTGCTAGGTAAATTTTAGCGTGAAATTTATCGAAAATCTAACGTACAGCTGCATTAGTGCATTACAATTAAATAGTGAACATTGCTTTCTGACTTCATTCTTTAACAACCCAACAAACAATATTTTTTTCTGTTTCAGATTCTGATGCATTTATAAGTTGATAATATTTGCGATGGCTGCTTGTGTCAGGACAAGGAACCAAAAATCCAGCCATCTCAGTCACTATCTTGGGTCTGGGAGAGAGCTCCTGAAGTCGGAGTTGCCTACATTGAGAGATGCTTTGAGATACGGTGTTTTAATCAGGCAAATCAGTGAAAAGAACCAAAGAACTTACACAAACAAAGACATTGCCAGTGATATGACCAAAGCTGTCTTGGCACAGTACACTCTGGCTAACGCTCAGTTCAAGCCTCCAGTCATAACAAGTCAGAAGAAGATTAGTGAGAGACTGCTAGCCAGTTGGGAAAAGGCAAGAGATATCTCTCTTGGGAGAGGAAAACTTGCAGTTAAGGACAGCTTTGCCAAGCAACTGGACCAGTTATTTGACATAATTACTTGCAAGTGCCCAATTGTTCTCTGTCCTGAGTTTGGATGCGATCGTGACTGTAAACCCGAGGCCCACATCTGCTGTATTTGCAAGCGTGAACTGAAGATTCCTGTGATCGAACTGGCATTTGTCAAAGCACAGAGAGAGAAGACTGGCAGTATAGGGGCTCTCATGATTTCTAGCCAAGATATTCCGAAGTCCAAGAGACAGGAGGCTGCCACAGAGAGACAGAAGAAGAGAAGAGTTGCCGAGGAAAAGAGACTTGAGAAGGCCCAGGGTGAGGTAAAAAAGGCCGATGATTGGAGTCAAGCTGATTCAGAGTTTAATGACTTCCCCATGGCTGATCCGAGTGCTGACCAGGAGAATGGTGACTTTGTCCCTAACCCAGAAAATAATGATCCCAAACCTTCCAGGCATAAGATTCGAAATAGGAAAGATATCCTGAGCATAGCTCTGGCCAGCATGCGACACCACACTGGTCTCAGAGAAACTGCAGAGATAGCAACAGCTGCCTGGATTGACGGTGGTTTGATAACACCTGATGATGTTCACCTGGTGATAGATCATAACAAAGTAAGAGAGCTCAGGAGAAACTTGTCAGTAACCTAGAAGAGGAGTTTGATAAGGGATAAGAAAATGGAATCAATTGTTTGTTCTTTGATGGGAGAAGGGATGACACTAAAGTGTTCATGAAAGTTGGAGATTCTGACAAGTTGTTCCCTGCCATGGTGAAGGAGGAACACTACTCCTGCTGCAGTGAACCAGGAGGGAAGTATTTGTGGCATTTCACTCCAGAGAAAGATGACATCAGGAAACCAGCTGAGATAGTGGCAGATAACATTGTGAACTGAACTCTCAAGAGAGAGGAACGTAGACCAGACCCTGCAGGCCGTTGGAGGGGATAGCACCAACACGAACACAGGGTGGCAAGGGGGGGTCATACAGTGGATAGAGCGGAAGATTGGGAGGAAGCTGGTCTGGATTGTTTGTGACCTCCACACCAACGAGTTGCCACTCAGACATCTGATCCAGGAGCTGGATGGCAAGACTCTTTCAAACAACAGATGGTCTGGTCCTCTTGGCAAGATGCTGGACTCTGCCACTGAGTTAGAAATAAATCCGAGCGTTGAAAAAATCACAGTTGGCCCTCCACTCGTTGAGCTTGCACATACTGTCATTGACGACCTGAGTACTGACCAGTACTATGGTTACATGATTTGCAGTGCCATCAAAACTTGGGTCATGCCTGATAGACTTGCTTACCTGCAGACAGGTCCAGTCTCACATTCTAGGTGGCTCACAACGGCTCTCAGGTTCTGCAGAATTTGGGTCGCTCATCATAAACTGAAAGGGAACCAGCTTCACAACCTGAGACGTATTGTCCAATTCATCGTGAGTGTCTACTTGCCAAATTGGTTCAACACCAAGGTCAAGTCATCAAGCCTCCGGCTGGGTCCCAGGTGTTCTCTTCCAGCTTGAGCTCCGAGGAGCCGTAGCCAAGGAAGGTTCAGATTGTGAGCAGACTGTGAGGAGATCTTCCTGGTATGCTCATCCCGAGGCAGTTCTGCAGACAATGCCTGCAGTAAGGATGAGGAGGAGAGAAGAGTGGCAGTCAAAAAGATCTTGGATATGAGACTTATGAGAGGATCTGGGCATGACGAATCACAGGATTTATTCTTCAGGGCCAGAAGACTCCTGAAGTCAATCTAGGTGCCAAGACCTCACTGATCTCATAGATCTGGATAACATCCAGTTGGTAGCCCCTCTACCTGCAGCCTCACCAATGTTCAAGTCAGAGCTTTCCTGACAACTCCCCATGCATAGTCCCTGCCTGGCCCTCGCACACCCAGAGTATAGAGCTGCCAGGTGGGCAGCAAGTGAGCGAGGCCAGCAGTCACGCACAGCCAGGAGAGGAGGGAAGGCTACATCCGAGCCAGGTGGTCAGCAGGAGGTGATGAGTAGAACAGAAGCAAGAAAGACATGTTCTATGGTGTGCAGCAACACCGGTCGAGTAGTAAAACCTTGTATTTTTTGATGATTTTGCTTAAAGCGAATATTAAATTTAATAAATGTGTCAAGATCATTCGGTTTCACTATTCTGGATCATTTTCATCCTAATAAATTAACCTGATACATTTACTTTACTTAAATAAGTTATTTAGTGGTGTTGGTAAAAGGGTGGAATATTGAATTTTCAGCGCATTTCAAATTTACCTAGCAAAAAATGAAAACTTTTCAAATCTGAAGATATCACATGATTCTGCACATAGAACTACATCATTAATACCATGGGCCGATTTTTCAAACTCAAAAAAAAAAATTCGCCTCCGTATGACACACCCTAGTGCAGCAGCTGTGAGGCGAGGAGGGTGGTGGTCGTCCTGCACCGCCTCTCTCTTGTTGCCAACTGTATGAACTTGACCATCGCTTTAATTCCTCTATGATGATGAGGGAGTGAAGGTCAAGTTCGTGTGAGTTATGGGGTGTGTGATGGCGGCCTGTCACGCAACCGTCTGCTCCCGCCCCACCCGCCCCAGTCGCCCGTCCGACCGCCCGCCCGCCTACCCACCCGCGCACTGTGACACTTCTGACAGAGTGTCATTAATTGTGGGTGAGCTGGCTGCCGGATATCCGGGTCACCTGGTCGCTGCCTCCCTCTCTCCACCTCATCATTAATATCTGGCGAGGGTGTCCACTGTTGGCTCTGGGTGATGGGGGGGGGGATATTATTGTTTGGAAGGTGTATTTACTGTTTGGCCCGGGGAGGGTGGTGGAGGCATGTGCAGGGAATGGATGTCCAAAGCTGTCTACTGTTTGACCCCGGGGGAGGGAAGGGGGTGACATTATTGTTCAGTGTACTGTTCATGTAGATACAGGGTGTTTATATTTGTGCTCTTTTATACCTATCTTTTATTCCTCTTGTATTCGGGGTTCATCTCTCTCTCTCTCTCTCTCATCAGGTCCACGGTGGCCAAGCCTCTTCCATACGCTGCGAGGAATGTTGTTATGTACTTGGTGTAATAGTGGTGCCGGGTTACTCCATCCGGTGCGTTAGTTATCCTTAATGATTTCTTATGGGTGAAAAAGCTGTAGCAGTTGGATGGTGGTGGTGGTGTCTGGTGAGTGAGTGAGCAAGGTTGGTAGTGAGGGAGAGCGGCAGGCAACATCTGGCTGGTGGAGGCTGTACCGAGGAAGTTTGATTTGTGGCTGATAGGGTGTAGGTTAAGATGGGTGGTGAGGATAGGGTGGAGGGTTGTGTGGTTGTGGTGGTGGATGGTTTTGTGGTTGAGGTGGGTGATGGGGGGGTCTTGGTTGGGTGGCTGGATGATCAGTGATGGTGTATAATTGGGTGATGGTTGGGTAGGTGGAGTGTACGTAATTGGTGGGTAGTGAGGTTATTTAGACGTGTAGCCCAACTTAGTGGTTACAGGAGGAGAGGAAGGGGAGAGGTATGGAGGGAGGAGAGTACAGTAAGTGGCTTATATTGATGTTTCTCTCGGATGGTCAGCACAAGGTAATGAGCGAGGCAAGGCAAGGCGGGACGAGGAGGGGCGGGGCGAGGGAGGGGTGGGGGGTCTGGTTTGATAGATGCTGAGGTTTGACGTTATAAAGTACAAATTAAAATGCTTTAGGAAAAAATATCAAGGGAAATAGGACGAGTACCAAAGGGAAATCTAATAACAAAAGAAAAAAAATTTAGTACGTAATTCCATTCTCTGATAAACGTAAACTAATTTTCATATTTTTTCTCGCAGATAAATGGTGGAGCGGGGGTGTTGGAGATGTGGTGCATTACGGCAGGATTCCCAGTAATCCGTACGATGAATTTCTCCCGTAATTGGAGCTGTGGGAACGCATCTTTTGGCCTCAACTCAGGGTAAGGGAAATGAGATAGCGGTCAGAATGGCGTTGAAACTGCACTGTGACTAGTGCCCGGATGAGTTCTCTTATCTCTAGTAAGGAGAAGAGAAGGAAATTTACTGTATAAAATCTTTTAAATTCTGGTTCCTGCTGTGATCTGTACCACCTAATTGATCCCCAGGTAAAGTTCAGGTAAATATTTGTGTGAATTATACCATAATTGGACATCTAGGACTACCAGCTTACAGGGTTGGAGTCTGTGTTCTACTCGAGTGGTGATAGTAAGGTATTGTCGGTTTGTCCAGGTATTTAAAACCCAGGATTGACCTTCAGGTAACACGTGGTTAAGTTGTACGGCTTCTGGAGAGAGTACTGGTAAGGTTTATGTCTGATTAACACGCCTAGATGACCTAACAGCTTAACCTTGGTGAGCAGTACAGGTGTTTGGAACCATTGGTCGACTTTACATTTAACTGTGTGTGTGTGTGTGTGTGTGTGTGTGTGTGTGTGTGTGTGTTTAAAAGAGAGAGAGAGAGAGAGAGAGAGAGAGAGAGAGAGAGAGAGAGAGAGAGAGAGAGAGAGAGGTGTGTTAGCTGTGAGGTTGACTATCAGGTGTGAGGGGGAGAGGTGTGAGGTTGGGAAGGAGAGAGGTGTGAGGGATTGAGAGGTAGAGAGGTGTGAGGGACTGGGAGGTAGAGAGGTGGGAGGTAGAGAGGTGGGAGGGAGAGAGGTGTTAGGTAGGAGGGAGAGAGGTGTGAGAGACTGAGAGGTAGAGAAGTGTGAGGGATTGAGAGGTAGAGAGATGTGAGGTACTGGGAGGGAGCAACAGCCATACCTCAGCTGGGCGTCACCTTACCTCCCTCATCACTACCCCGGGGCCACCTGTCTCGCCCTCGATGACTGCCCTTTTGATGATCACCTGCCGCCCTGCCTCACTACCTGGCTGCCTCAATACCTGCCTAATCTTCAGGAGATCCAAATGAGCGTGGTACATCATAAGAGGCAAGACCGTGAAGGGCGTACAGCAGCTTGTTATAACGACCAACTCTCCCACTACTAATTCCTACCATAATTACCGTAGAATAATTACGCCATTTCATTATCCTATTTCGCAGTATTGATTTCCTCTGTGAAAGTCATCAATATGTTAATTTGTTTGGTGTTTACGAGAGCGGGTGTTTTTATGGTGGGGGTTTAGTATTAAGAAGATATAAGAGGACCAAGAGGAAACCAAGAGATGATCAGAGCTGCATTGGTGCGGGGCTTATTACTGTGTACAATGAGACGTGTTGGAGGGGGGGGGGCAAACTTTTGAGCAGTCAGTTAGGGGCAGGTGGGGTGTGGGTCAGTCAGGGGCAGGTGGGGTGTGGGTCAGTCAGGGGCAGGTGGGGTGTGGGGTCATCAATGTGTTGTGTTATGTTGTGGTGCTGTGTTGGATCAGCTCTCTCTCCTTCCTTCCCTCCCTTTATCCCTTCCCGTTTCATTCCCCTTTCTCCTCTTCCTTTTCTCTCCTCTCTTAGTTAATTCCCTCCCTCTCTCCCTTTTTCTTCCCACTTTCTTCCCACTTTCTTCCTCAACCTCTTTCCGTATATCCTGTTTGTGTGTGTGCCTTTCTTTCTCCCTCTCTCTCCCCTTCTCTTTCTCCCTCTCTCTCCCTCTCCTTGCCTTCCCTTCTCATCACTTAAGTTCGTCTCCCTCTTTTGTCACTTTTCTTTCCCTAATCTGTTGAATCTCGTCTCTCGTTCACTTTCTTGCCTCCTTCATTTATCGAGCCCTTCTTCCTGTGAGGTGAGGGATGTGGATGGAGGAGCGTATGGTGATAAAGGAGCGTTTGGTGATGGTGGAGCGTATGGTGATGGAGGAGCGTATGGTGATGGAGGAGCGTATGGTGATGGAGGAGCGTATGGTGATGGTGAAGCGTATGGTGATGGAGGAGCGTATGGTGATGGTGCAAGCTTAGGTGTTGGTGGAGCCCTTTGTGGTGGGGGTATGTGTAGTGGGTGTTGTGATGGAGGAGTGTGTTGGAGTGTGCATAAGGACAGTTAAAGAAAGATGTGTGGATGGGTGTGTGTGTGTGGGTGGGGGGGGGGTGTTATAGGGTGTGCTGGTACCGTCTAATGAAGGCGTCTGGGTGTCCCCCCTGACGGAGCCTCGCACATTAGGTAATCAGTTTATCGTCCCAGATCCCGCCATCACCCGCCTCACCGTTCTCGTGGCCAATTGCGTCTTGCCCATCGTCACGCTTAGTGGTCTGGGGCGGGGGCGTCACGCTAAGTGGGTGGGGCGTTGGGCTTGTGAGTGGGCGGTGTGTCATGTTAAGTGGGTGAGGCGTCGGGCTGTGAGTCGGTGTGGCGTCCGGTGAGTGGGTGGGTCTTTGGGCCGAGTGGGTGGGACGTCGAGCTGTGAGTGGGCGGTATGTCATGTTAAGTGGGTGGGATTTTGGGCTGAGTGGGTGGAAGACGTCGGGCTATGAGTTAGTAGGGAGATAGACTAAATGGGCGTGGCGTCGTGTATAATATCCCTCCTTTAAACATTAGGGTGGAACGTCATGGGAAGTGGGTGGTCGTCATGGTAACTGGGTGGTCGTCTTGATAACTGGGTGCTATCTTTAGCTCGACAGTGCCTTCTCCAACCCGACAGTGTCAACTCCAACCCGACAGTGTCATCATCTCCAACCCGACAGTGTCATCTCCAACCCGACAGTGTCATCTCCAACCCGACAGTGTCATCCTCAGCCATCTTGTTTATCTGGACAGAAGATCGTCTGGTTAAAACCCTCAAATTTCAGATAAGATCGTTCAGGCGGGCAGGTCCTTTAATGTGGGGGGAGGAGAGGACATATTTGTGAGGGCCTGTGTGGGAAGGGCGGCTGGGAAAGGTTGACGGTGGGACGGGGTGGAGGGTGAGGGAGGGATGGGGGTAGTGAGGGAGAGTGTGGGCTGGGGGTGAAGAAGAGTGAGGAAGGAATTGGGGTTTTGGGGGCAGGGGTGGGTGTGAGAGTAAGGGAGTGTAGGAGGGTGAGGGAGGGATGGAGGGAGAAGGAGAAAGGGTGAGAGAGAGAGGGAGGGGGAAGTGAGGTATTATCTTTGAGAGAAATATGAGGAAGGGGCTGTGAGAGACTGATGGGGGGAGAAACGGGGAGAGAAAGATGGAATGAAGAATGGGTGAGAAGGAGGGGGGATGAGTAGACAGGGAAGAAGTGAAGAACAACGAAAAACACAGAACAATCCGTTAATAAGACAGGAACAGGAGTGAAAATATCATGAGGCAACAGGGAGTTCAGATGGGGGGGGGGGGGATTTTCAGAGAGGGTCTAATGTCAAAATTTTACCCCCAGAGATTGGAGAGATACTAGAGTAAATCCATAGTTACGGTGGAGTCTTGAGTACATTCCCGACGCCATTTTCATCTATAACAAGACGGATCTTGCAAGAAGAATATTTATATATATATAGGAAGAATATTTAGTAAGAGAGTATAAAGAGAGGAAGATTTTGGTAGCGTGGCCGTGATAGATATTTACACTGTCAATACACTTATCGTATCTTACGTTCTTAAAGGCGACTTCTCAAACACTGCTTCGTTACAACTCTTTATTAATTACGAGCATGACATGGACACATTAATAACACCTTCTATTGAAGTTACTAGGACATTATATTTACGTTACTAGGACATCATATTACGTTACTAGACACTGATTCTCGGACACGAACATGAAATGAATACACTTCCCACGTAAGTAACTCATCCCATGGAAAGCTCTGACAAACACTCACGTGACCTAGGGGAGGCCTAGCAGGTAGTCCTGGGTTGTCTCTATGGGAGACTGCTTAGCTGGGCGCCGGAGGGAAGTCTCGGTCCTGACCGGAGGCGACTTGCCTCCGGCCCCTGACTCCTCTCGAGCAGGCCTGGTGGTGTCGTAGCTGGCCACCTTGTTACAAGACAACTACTTCTCTGCGAATCCTCGAGGGAGGACCAGGACGTCCTATATATTGGGAAGCGAGCCGTCAGGTTCAGCTGGCCTGGGGGGCGGCGAAGGGTCTCTTTACATTTGACCCCGCAAATGTGCGGTCAGGCCTGGACCTTTTCAGAACTATCTGGGAAAGTCATCAGGTGGGGCCATGTGTATATTGGGAGAGCAACCGTGAGAGTTCCCCTACACTTGACCTCCCAAACGTCGGGTCAGACTGGAGTTTCTGAGATGTAAGGAGAAGTCATCAGGTGGGGCCGTGTGACACGAGAGGCCCTGGTTGATTTGTGGCCCCTTGAGTTGGGCTCCAAGGGTTACATTTGACCTGGCTAATGTGAGGTCAGGTCCGGCCTTTGTTCAGAGAGTAGGTTATTGTATATTGGAAGAGAGTCGGCTGGTGCCTTCTTACATGTCTGTTGTGGTGACATGTCACATGGGAGGGGAGCTAGTTGATTTGTAACCCCCGGTCCACCGTGAGAGCCACCCTACACTTTTGACCTGGCTAATGTCGGGTCAATTCTGGCTTTCCTCGCGATGTAAGCTGTGGTCTGACAACCCATCACTACAATTTTATGTTGAGGAAATATGTTTTTCGTACTTGTATGTGCTACCCTTGACATCCCAGTTTACTGACAACTATACTGTCATCAAACTTTTTGTTGCTGAAACACTGTGAAAATGGTGTGTATTTTCAATTTTGTGATTATAGCCATTTTACGGTATATCAGCTATGAGGTGAAGTCATCTAACTTTTTGTACAGTGTAGACATATTCTGTATTTTGTGATTACATTCACATTACAATATGTTAGCTACTTGTGCAGACACCATGCGCGTCTGGGACAGTGGTTACCGTTAACTTGGACCTAGATTAGTCTGACATGGTTCTTACCTGACACTGTATTTTATATGTCCATCTTCTGCATTGTGGTATGCGAGTAAACCATTATATATACCATATCAGTAATCCGTAAATCCTGTAAGAGCAAGTAATTATTTATTTGATGCTCTCAATATTTAATTCCAGTATAAGTAAGCTACTATATATATATATATATATATATATATATATATATATATATATATATATATATATATATAT
>NW_024717577.1:0-9809 GCF_018991925.1 Homarus americanus | reverse complement strand
ACTCGCCTACAACATTCCTAGTCACAGCTCCCACCACCACTCGCCTTCAACACTCCCAATCACAGCTCTCACCACCACTCGCCTACAACACTCCCAGTCACAAGTCTCACCACCACTCGCCTACAACACTCCTAGTCAGAGCTCTCACCACCACTCGCCTACAATAATCCCAGTCACTGCTCTCACCACCACTCGCCTACAACACTCACAGTCAAAGCTCTCACCACCACTCGTCAACAACACTCTCAGTCACAGCTCTGACCAACACTAGCATACCGCACTCCTAGTCACAGCTATGACCACCATTCTCTTACAACACTCCCAGTCACATCTCTGACCACTACACGCCTACAACTCTCCCAGTCACATCTCTGACCACCACTTGCCTACAGCACTCTTAGTCACAGTTCGCACCAGCACTCGCCTACAACACTCCTAGTCACAGCTCTCACCACCTCTCGCCTACAACACTCCTAGTCACAGCTCTCACCACCACTCGCCTACAGCACTCCCAGTCACAGCTCTCACCACCACTCGCCTAAAAAACTCCCATTCACAGCTCTCACCACCAGTCCCCTACATAACTCCCAGTGACAGCTCTCACCACCACACAACTCCAGCATTCCAAGTCACAGCTCTCGCTACCACACGTGTACAACGCTCCCAGTCACGGCTCTCACCACCACTCGCCTACAGCACTGCCAGTCTCGGCTCTCACCACCACTCGCCTACAAAACTCCTAGTCACAGCTCTCACCACCACTCGCCTACAACACTCCTAGAAACAGCTCTCTCCATCACACGCCTACAAAACTCCAAGTCACAGCTCTCACCACCACTCGCCTACAACACTCCTAGTTACAGCTCTTACCACCTCTCGCCTACAACACTCCCAGTCGTTGTTCTCACCACCACTCGCCTACAACACTCCTAGTCACAGCTCTCACCACCACTCGCTTACAACACTCTTAGTCACAGCTCTCACCAGCACTCTCCTATAACACTCCCAGTCACAGCTCTCACCACCACTCGCCTACAACACTCCCAATCACACCTCTCACCACCACTCGCCTGAAACACTCCCAGTCACAAGTCTCACCACCACTCGCCTTCAACACTCCTAGTCAGAGCTCTCACCACCACTCACCTACAACAATCCCAGTTGTTGCCCTCACCACCACTCGCCTACAACACTCTTAGTCACAGTTCTCACCACCACTCGCCTACAACACTCCTAGTCACAGCTCTCACCACCACTCGCCTACAACTCTCCTAGTCACATCTCTGACAACCACTCGCCTACAGCACTCCCAGTCACGGCTCTCAGCACCACTCGCCTACAGCACTGCCAGTCACGGCTCTCACCACCACTTGCCTACAAAACTCCTAGTCACAGCTCTCACCACCACTCGCCTACAACACTCCCAGTCACACCTCTCACCACCTCTCGCCTACCACACTCCCAGTCGCAGCTCTCACCACCATTCGCCTACAACACTCCTAGAAACAGGTCTCACCACCACTCGCCTACAACTCTCACAGTCACATCTCTGACCAATACTCTTCAACAACACCCTCAGTCACAGCTCTGACCACCACTAGCCTACCGCACTCCTAGTCACAGCTCTGACCACCACTCTCTTACAACACTCCCAGTCACATCTCTGACCACCACTTGCCTACAGCACTCTTAGTCACATCTCTCACCACCACTCGGCTACAACTCTCACAGTCACATCTCTGACCCCCACTCTCCTACAGCACTCCCAGTCACAGCTCTCACCACCACTCACCTACAACACTCCCAGTCACAGATCTCACCAATACTCGCCAACAACACCCTCAGTCACAGCTCTGACCACCACTAGCCTACCGCACTCCTAGTCACAGCTCTGACCACCACTTTCTTACAACACTCCCAGTCACATCTCTCACCACCACTCGCCTACAACTATCCCAGTCACATCTCTGACCACCACTTGCCTGCAGCACTCCTAGTCACAGGTCACACCACCACTCGCCTACAACACTCCAACTCACAGCTCTCACCGCCACTTGCCTACAACACTCCGAGTCACAGCTCTGACCACCACTCGCCTACAGCATTCCAAGTCACAGCTCTCACCGCCTCAAGCCTACAACACTCCCAATTACGGCTCTCACCACCACTTGCCTACAACACTGCCAGTAACGGCTCTCACCACCACTCGCCTACAAGACTCCTAGTCACAGCTCTCACCACCTCTCGCCTACAACACTCCCAGTCGTAGCTCTCACCACCGCCCGCCTACAACACTCCTAATCACATCTCTCACCACCACTGGCTTACAACACTCTTAGTCACAGCTCTCACCAGCACTCGCCTACAACACTCCCAGTCACAGCTCTCACCAACACTCGCCTACAACAATCCAAGTCACTGCTCTCACCACCACTCGCGTAATACACTCCCAGTGACAACTCTCACCACTACTCGCCAACAAAACTCTCAGTCACAGCTCTGCCCACCACTCGCCTACAGCACTCCTACTCACAGCTCTGACCACCACTCTCTTTCAACACTTCTAGTCACATCTCTCACCACCATTCGCCTACAACTCTCCCTGTCACATCTCTGACCACCACTCGCCTACAACTCTCCCAGTCACATCTCTGACCACCACTCGCCTGGCCTCCCAGTCTGGCCCTCACCACCACTCGCTACAACACTCCCTAGTCACAGCTGTCACCACCACTCACCTACAGCACTTGGTCACATCTCTGACCACCACTCGCCTCTACAACTCTCCCAGTCACATCTCTGACCACCACTCGCCTACAGCACTCACAATCACAGCTCTAACCACCACTCGCCTACAACACTCACAGTCACAGCTCTCACCACTACTCGACAACAAAACTCTCAGTCACAGCTCTGACCACCACTCACCTACAGCACTCCTAGTCACAGCTCTCACCACCACTTGCCTACAGCACTCACAATCACAGCTCTAACCACCACTCGCCTACAACACTCCCAGTCACAGCTCTCACCACCACTCGCCTACAACACTCCCAGTCACAGCTCTCACCACCACTCGCCTACAACACTCACAGTCTCAGCTCTCACCACCACTGGCCTACAACAATCCTAATCACAGCTCTCACTACCACTCGCCTACAACACTCCCAGTTACCGCTCTCACCACCACTCGCTTTCAACACTCCCAGTCACGGCTTTCACCACCAATCGCCTTCAACACTCACAGTCACAGCTCTCACCACTACTCGCCAACAAAACTCTCAGTCACAGCTCTGACCACCACTCTCCTACAGCAATCCTAGTCACAGCTCTCACTACCACTCACCTACAACACTCTTAGTCACAGTTCTCACCACCACTCGCCTACAACACTCCTAGTCACAGCTCTCACCACCACTCGAAAACAGCACTCCTAGTCACAGCTCTCTCCACCACTCACCTACAACTCTCCCAGTCACATCTCTGACCACCACTCGCTTACAGAACTCTCAGTCACAGCGCTCACCACCACTCGCCTACAACACTCTTAGTCAAAGCTCTCACCATCACTCGCCTACAACAATCCAAGTCACTGCTCTCACCACCACTCGCCTAATACACTCCCATACACAACTCTCACCACTACTCGCCAACAAAACTCTCAGTCACAGCTATGCCCACCACTCGCCTACAGCCCTCCTAGTCACAGCTCTGACCACCACTCTCTTACAACACTCCTAGTCACATCTCTCACCACCATTCGCCTACAACTCTCCCAGTCACATCTCTGACCACCACTTGCCCACAGCACTCTTAGTCACAGCTCTCACCAGCACTCGCCTACAAAACTCCCAGTCACAGCCCTCACCACCACTTTCCTACAGCACTCCCAGTCACATCTCTGACCACCACTCGCCTACAACTCTCCCAGTCACATCTCTGACCACCACTCGCCTACAGCACTCCCAGTCACAGCTCTAACCACCACTCGCCTACAACACTCCCAGTCACAGGTCTCACCACCACTCGCCTACTACACTCCTAGTCACAGCTGTCACCACCACTCGCATAAAACACTCTTAGTCACAGCTCTCAACAGCACTCTCCTATATCACTCCTAGTCACAGCTCTCACCATCACTCGCCTACAACACTCCCAATCACAGCTCTCACCACCACTCGCCTACAACACTCCCAGTCACAGCTCTCACCACCTCTCGCCTACAACACTCCCAGTCGCAGCTCTCACCAGCACTCGCCTACAACACTCCCAGTCACAGCTCTCACCACCTCTCGCCTGCAACACTCCTAGTCACAGCTCTCACCACTACTCGCCTACAGCACTCCCAGTCACAGCTCTCACCACCACCCCAGCCTACAGCACTTTTACTTGTAGTCTGACTCTCACCACCACTCGCCTAAGCTTCCCTCGTCACAGCTCTCACTGGCACTCGCCTGTACTCCCAGTCACACCTCTCTGCATCTCCTCCTTCTCCACACTTCTAGTCTTGGCTCTCACCACCACTAGCCTACAACACTCCTGAAACAGCTCTCACCATCACTCGCCTACAAAACTCCAAGTCCACAGCTCTCACCACCACTCGCCTACAACCTCCTAGTCTGCAGCTCTTTACCACCTCTCGCCTACCAACACTCCCAGTCGTTGCTCACCACCACTGCGCCTACAACCTCCTAGTCACAGCTGTCACCACCACTAAACACAACACTCACCAGTCACAGATCTCTGCATCACTCTTCTATAACACTCCCAGTCACAGCTCTCACCACCATTCGCCTACAACACTCCCAGTCACAGCTCTCACCACCTCTCGCCTACAACACTCCCAGTCACAAGTCTCACCACCACTCGCCTTCAACACTCCTAGTCAGAGCTCTCACCACCACTCGCCTACAACAATCCCAGTCGTTGCTCTTACCACCACTCGCCTACAACACTCTTAGTCACAGTTCTTACCACCACTCGCCTACAACACTCCTAGTCACAGCTCTCACCACCACTCGCCTACAGCACTCCCAGTCACAGCTCTCACCACCACTCGCCTACAACTCTCCCAGTCACATCTCTGACCACCACTCGCTTACAGCACTCCTAGTCACAGCGCTCACCACCACTCGCCTACAACACTCTCAGTCACTGCTCTCACCGTCACTCGCCTACAACACTCCTACTCACAGCTCTCACCACCACTCGCCTACAACACTTTTAGTCACAGCACTCACCAGCACTCACCTACAACACTCCCAGTCACACCTCTCACCACCACTCGCCTACAACACTCCCAGTCCCAGCTCTCACCACCACTCGCCTACAACACTCCTCGTCACAGCTCTCACCACCACTCGCTTACAACACTCTTAGTCAGGCTCTCACCAGCACTCGCCTACAACCTCCCAGTCACAGCTCTCCTGTCCCACTCACCTACAACAATCAAGTCCACTGCTCCTCACCACCTCGCCTAATACCTCCCATTCACAGCTCTCACCACTACTCGCCAACAACACTCTCAGTCACAGCTCTGCCCACCACTCGCCTACAGCACTCCTAGTCACAGCACTGACCACCACTCTCTTACAACACTCCTAGTCACATCTCTCACCACCATTCGCCTACAACTCTCCAAGTCACATCTCTCACCACCACTTGCTTACAGCACTCTTAGTCACAGCTCTCACCAGCACTCGCCTACAACACTCCCAGTCACAGCTCTCACCACCACTCGCCTACAACACTCATAGTCACAGCTCTCACCACCATTCGCCTACAACTCTCCCAGTCACATCTCTGACCACCACTCGCCACCAACTCTCCCAGTCACATCTCTGACCACCACTCGCCTACAGCACTCCCAGTCACAGCTCTAACCACCACTCGCCTACAACACTCCCAGTCACAGCTCTCACCAACACTTGCCTACAACACTCCTAGTCACAGCTGTCACCACCACTCGCATTAAACACTCTTAGTCACACCTCTCACCACCACTCGCCTACAACACTCCTAGTCACAGCTCTCACCACCACTCGCCTAAAACTCTCCCAGTCACATCTCTGACCACCACTCGCCTACAGCACTACCATAATGGGCTCTCACCACCACTCGCCTACAGCACTGCCAGTAACGGCTCTCACCACCACTCGCCTACAAAACTCCTAGTCACAGCTCTCACCACCACTTGAGGTGGGGGGGGGGGGGCAGACTGTGTATAGATCTACACCTATTAAAAAAAATGTTCTTCGCTGTCCTCTGCTGGTTTTAACCTCCCCTGTTGCCTTTAGAGTAGTCTTCTGTTTTTTTTCTTTTTTTTCCAGTTCACTTCGGCGATTTGTCGGTATTTATGTGCTAACTCTATGAACACTGCATTTTGCTATGAATGACGAATTTTATAAACCCACTCAGTCTTTTAGAAACACAGAAAAATAAAATATAACCTTCTTTTGGGCCGTAATACAATGCCTTTAAGGATAGCAAAGCTTGTTGATTTTATTATTTTTTTATTTTAACTAGTATTTCCTTATGCTTTCTTTTCCCGTTCTCATCAACGACTTATCACTGTGTACACTGTATCTCCCTGTGAATGGTGTATTGTAGACACAGTTTCATTCCATGAGAAAGCACACAAACAAAATAAAATTTAAAGTCTCTGTGGCACCTATAACACGACTTGGTTTCAGCTGGCAGTGGTGCCTTCCCAGCTTGCTTGCCTATTTGTATTCACTTTAAGTTATTTACAACCTCTTCCGCAGTCACTGATGACACTATGAACTGATTTAACCAAAGGCACAGTACTACACTCCCTGGTTGGCCTTTATCACAGCCGTGACCACAACTCCGTAAAAAAATAAAAAATATAAAAGCTTTGTCATATGGCAATGATTTTGCGGTTGTAGGCCTCCCGACCTGGGCTGCACCTCCAACTCGGTGGAGATTGAGTTTTCAATAATACAATCACGTCTAACATTAAAAATCCTACATCGATTTACACTTTCACACCACTAAGACGATCTTGATGATCTTATATAATCACTGACCAATATCTGCCTCTCTACAACGAAGGCCCGAACGCCGAACACGCTTTGTTACAGAGACGCAACACAACCCGACCCGAGCCCATTGCCCGCGGAAGTAGAGGCGGATGAGTGTACTTGAGAGGGAGAGAGATCGAGGGGGTGTATAGGTGATAAGCAGGATGTCAGCAGCAGTGTGGACGGGCCGATGACCCAGTGGCCGGGGGGTGTTAAGATGTGAGTTCAGTGAGCGCGACAGGGGAGTCGGTTGCTCACTGCGAAAAAGTTTAACACCAAAGATGGCATTGAGAGCAGTAATTCGATCGCAGACGGGGAGCAGGATTAATTCACGCTGCATAACTTCTATCCTGGTGGTCATAAGGCAGCCGAGGATGAGTCTCATCGTTCTGTTTTGGATTTTCTCTATACTTTGTTTCTCGCGTTGGGAGGCGACTACAAAGACAGGACATGCATAATCTATGACAGCTATGGTGATGGCAATGAGACGTAGGACCCCGACAGAGGCTCCTTTGAGGCCGTGGGTGAGGTACTGGAGGGGCCTCGTTCGATGGCGGCACTGGGAGATGACATGGGCGGCGACAGTGGGGGTGGTGGCGCTGGTAGTGACTCGCAGGGCTACACCAAGGTACCTGTAGGTGCGTACTTGATCAATGTCTTGTCCTTGCAAAGTCAGCGGTGTCTGACCCTGGAAGTGTGAGATGAACTTGGTTTTAGTGTGTGAGATGACTAGACCGAGTGTTCGACAGGTCCGGGCGAACGCGGAGAGTGTCATATTATGGAATACATGTTCTCTTGTTCTAATTGGGTTTTGTTTTGTTCTGTTGCAGATGTATATGGATTTATGAGTTGAATAAAACCTTGATTACTGAAGGTGTTTGATCTCATACGACAATTTATTCAACTCATATTCTACTAGCAACATGGAACGCATACTCTGCCCCGACAAGCTTGATGTTGATCCAAATTCCCCAGCTGCTGAGAAGGAATACAAGCATTGGCTTAAAACTTTTGAAAACATTATTGATGAGTGTGGAGACAGAGCGCCTGACAAACTACGATGTTTGACAAAATATGTGTCTGCTACTGTGTATGAATTTTTTGCTGATGCTACGGAGTTTGAAACCGCGATACAAGTGTTAGAAAAGGTATATGTTTAAAAGAAAAATGAGATATTCGCCGGACACCAGCTCGCCACAAGACGTCAGCGTCCTTCCGAAACACTGGATGAATTTCTTCGCGACTTGCACAGACTCGGCAAAGATTGTACTCTAAAAGCTGTCACGGCCGAAGAATATCGTGAAGAGTTAGTATGGGATGACTTCATCAACAGACTGTCTTCTGCAAGTATACGTCAACGTCTATTGGAAAATCAGGCTCTCACACTCTCTCAAGCCTTTGATCAAGCTAGAGCCTTGGATCTTGCACAGCGTACTTCGGAAACCTTCCAGCCACTAGGCCCTGTCATTGCAGCAGCTTCAGGATGTGTGGAGGAAACTGTTAAGTCACCATACACTAATCAACAAGATATATATCCAGATGAGGATTCAACACTTACAAGTATGACCACTAAGAAACGATGTTGGTTTTGTGGTGGCAGTCTTCATTTACGGGCGAGATTTCCAGCTAAAGATAGTGATTGCTTTTCATGTGGAAAAAGAGGGCACTCGGCAAAAGTCTGTCAGACTAAGGGTAAGAAACAGGTCACGGCATCAATTTCATCTCCTACTCTTTGTGCCATCTCAGCTGCTGTTCCTCATTGCCTGAATTGCTCTGCTACAAACTTAAAGGTAAATGGAAGACGAATCTCCCGCCTTATTGGTTCGGCAAGTTCTGAGAGTTTCATTGACAAGAGAGTGGCCTATCGGCTTAAGCTTCACATCAAGTGGATGTAATCTTTTGCCGTAAAGGACGAAATAGTTCTGACAAACTTACAAACTGATGACACAGAAATCTTCAAGCATTCTGCCATACTATTTGGAAGCTGCCACTGCTAAAGTATCTCAATGCAGTTAGGAGCTGCAGGTGTGTGGAATACTGCATCCTGTAGGATATAGATATTTTTTGTTATTTACTGTTTTCTCTAACATTGCATATCTTGACTATAGTAAACAACAGGTCTCCTATGATGATGTATATTACTGTGTTACATTTTAAGTTCTTCAGAGAATCACCTCCGTAAAGCACAACATACAGGTGATATCCCCGTTAGCCGGAATAATTGGTGCAGAGCTCTTCCAGGGATGAGAGACTTCCAGATAACATGAAGACTCTCAAACCATGAAAAAATCCCACATCCCTAGAATTTTTCCGGTTTCATGTAAAAGTTTCTTCGTTTAAACATTCTTTCATCCTCGGAGACCCGGGAAACCTCGTTGATTTTCAGGATGTTTTCATAAAAATTTCCAGAAAATGTGCCTGATATTTAACCTCGAAATTTGCTCCAAGGCCTGGAATCAAATTCAAGAGATTTTTCGGAATTAAAGAAAAAATTAATCCAATTTTCAACCTTGAAAACTCGTTCACAGACCCGGAATGTTGAAAATTTTCCCGGAAAAACTCCGAGCCAATTGCAATTATGAGTATGCATTAACGAATTCTGCGTAATGAAGATATTACTACACTGTAATTATGGCCTGGTATTATTATTGTACATGGCTGGTGAGTTTAGGGGTTTTCATGGGTGCTGAGTGCTGCATAGTGGTGATGCTCCCCCCCCCCCCTCTTTTATTGCGTCACAAAATCTTGGATTTTGGTATTTGTTTA
>NW_024717576.1:0-24849 GCF_018991925.1 Homarus americanus | reverse complement strand
TTAGGCCTTGTCTTCCACTTATACACTCTATCAGGTCGCCCTCGCTCTATTGGTCTCGAGGAGTGCAAATTAAGATAGTTTTAACCTGTCTCTATACTCAAGGTTCCCAATGCCCGGGATTAGTCTTTGTCTTCCTGAATTCTTTCCAAGGATTCTATATCCATTCTGTAATACGGTGACCAGAACTGAACTGCGGTAATCCAGGTAGTCTCACAAGAGCAAGATACAGCTTAGGATGACCTCGCTAGTCTTGTAACTAACACTCTTTTGTATGAACCCGCATTTATTAGCCTTGTTACGATAAAACATTGTTTACTTGGCTTAAGGTTCCTATCTTATCATTACTCCTAAATCTCTCTCGTAGTCTGGATTTTCTATGGCATCGTTGTTCATCTGGTATCTGGTTTCTTGTTTACATCTCCTACTGAGTACTTTACATTTGTCCACGTTGATTATCTGCCATTTTTCAGACCATTCGAAAAAATTTGTTTAGATCTTCCTGTAGTTTTGCGGAGTCTCGTCGATTTAATAACACGTCCTATTTTAGTGTCATCAGCAAATTTGCTTATGTTGCTGTCTGCGCCGTATATCTATGTCGTTTATGTGTATAATAAATAATGGTCCAAGTACTGAGCCTTAGGAATTTCCACTTGTGACGTTGCTCCAGTTAAGGTGATAATTTTAACTTACGAAGCTGAATTAATTTTTTGTATGTGTTAAATAATTATAAACGTTTCATGTAGTTAAGAGGAAAATTAACGTCAGACCAATGAGGAAACCATTTTTGTCGTGTAAGGAATGAATTAGCCAGGTGAAAATTCAACAATCTTGAACCCGGATCCTGGATTTGAAAACACGAACGGACGGTGTTTTGTTTCAGCGACTGAGGAAAAAACAGGAACGCGTCTGAAAAAATATTCAGAGGTAGTAAGTGGCCATGAGAGAGAGAGAAGCGGAGGAAAGTCGTGGGCAAAATCTGAGGGAAAGTATTGGAAAGTAGCGTTGAAAGAGAGAAAGTAAATACACGGGGAAAGTAGTGGGCAAAATTAGGAGATAGAAAGTAGTGATGACAGAGAGAGAGAACGCATGGGGAAAGTTAGGCAAAGCTGAGGAAAGTATTGGAAAGTGACGATGAACAGAAAGTACAAAGGGAAAGTTAATCGACAATATATAAGCGAAATTGCTTAAAAAAATGAGGGAACAAAGAGAAAGTAAGTGTTGGAAAGTCATATACCTATTAGAAAGTAGAAGAAAGTTGGTCAAGATGAAAAAACTGACCAAAGAGGTAGAAAGTGGTGAAGAAAACCTAAAAAATTCACTGCGAGAAAGTGGAAGTATGTTAAAAAGTTCAGAGAAAGTATGCGTTTGACCAACAGCCAGTGGGCATTGGGGGTGGGGGGGGACCTAGAGGGAGAGAAAGTGCGTTGGTAAAGTCGTAAAGCCACTGGAAAAATTTGAAAGAAAGTTAGTTTGCTCGACAATGGATTGGTGGAAAAAATGTAGGGTTAGAAAGTAGAAGAGGGGAACAAAAAGAAAGTGGGAATTTAGGGGAGAATTTTGCTATGTTAGAAAGTTCAAAGAAAGTATTTTTTCTTTGACAAGTTAGTGGATAGAGAACTTAACCATAATATTTAAAAGTAGTGAAAGTTAAATAAAAGTAAGTGGTAGAATAAAAGTTACAGGTATTTTAGAAAGTAATGGTGGGAGGTCAAATATAAAGTAAACGCCAGAAAAAGTTTTAAGATTGATTAGAAAGCAGGGAGAAAGTATCAATGATAGGAAAAGTTTTAAAGAGCGTACAGTGTAGTTTTGCTGAACGTCACGACCACTGATGGAGAAATCCTTTCTCGCGGTGGTGAAAGTAGTGACTAAAACATAACAGACTGAAAGGAAAATACATGTTGAAGAAAGTTTTGAAATTTTATTAAAAGTTGAGAGAAAGTATTTAATTTTTAAACAACTTTTGTTATAATATAAACATGACGAGAGACGGAGAAAGAGTGGGGAAACAAAAAGAAAAGAAAGAAAGTATCTGAGATAAAAGTTGTAAAACCATTAGAAAGTTTATATAGAAAGTTAGCTTTGCTGGTAAGCCATTGGTGGAAAATATCATGACTTGTGAGGGAAAAAAATAAAGGAGTCAACGAAGGGATGAAGAGAGAGGTAAGAGAAAGCGTCTGGGGAAACAAGGAGAAAGTAAATACCGGCGAGAAAATTGTAGAGCTATTACAAAGACGTGAAAAAAAGAAAGTTGAATCTAAATGGTCTATTATTTATGGACAAAAGGAGGATCATTTCTCAAGACTGACATAAGTAAACAAAAACAAAAGTAAATTGCTTCAGGTAACAACAGGTAGATGGGGGATAAAATACCTTAATTAGTGTGTGTGTGTGTGTGTGTGTGTGTGTGTGTGTGTGTGTGTGTGTGTGTGTGTGTGTGTGTGTGTGTGTGTGTGTGTGTGTGTGTGTGTGTGTGTGTGTGGTAAGAGGTTCAGAGGTCATACTTAATTTATGCGTATGTGTTATCAATTAGTAGTTCTTGTATGATAATAATAATAATAATAATAATAGTGGTTGTATTGGTCTTCCTGTAGTCAACAAGGGCAACGGCCAGTGATGTCTTACGTTTCTGTAGGTTTTTGCAGAAAATCCAGAAAGCTCACTAAGCAGTGTGATGTAGAGAAGGTCCTCATATTGCCAAATTGCTGTGGATCAATTGACTGATAGATTCTGGCAAATGCCCACTCAAAAACAAAGTCCTCACATAGTAGACTGGGTATGAGGGTAATACCAACTGGCCTGAGGTCGTTAGGGGACTGTGGGGTGGTGACCTTGGGGATGGGGGTGACAAATGCGTATTTTCCATTCATTAGGGCATTAATAATAGAACAGAGGGGGGTGGCAAGTTCTGACTGCAAACTCCTTGTATATTTTGATTGGGAGGTCAATTGGGGTCGGGAGCGTTTGGATATAAATTTCAGGAGTGTGTTGGCGATTTCATATGGTTGAACACTGGGAGGGGAGGAAGGTAAGTAAGCTGGGAGGAGAGTGAGGTCAAGACTGGGTAAGGTATGACATATGGTAGCAAAATGGTTATTAATTATCTCAGCTGCCTCCTCACTAGGTAAATGTGAGATGAAAGGAAGTGTGGGAGACTGACGGTTGAGACCACTGACCGATGCCGTGAGAGAGAGAGAGAGTCAGGTCAGGTCAGGTCAGGTCAGGTCCGCCAGTGTAAATTGCTGACTGGTGATCCAAACATAAAACAACTTCATCACTTTTTACTACGACAAAAGAATAAAAAACTCATAAGGGATTCCTAAGTTTTTTTGTGCTCCTTTAACTGATACTTTGAGAACCTGTCTGTCTTAACTGTTACTACACGACGATGAGATTTAACTGTTAACCGGAGAACGGGCCTTAACTGCCAGGATACCAAATTGGGTCTTAACTGGTGGTTAGAGAGAATGCGTTTTAGGAATTAACTTGTGGATGATGTCTTTAAGTTTTGTAAGTTGAATTCCTTCCTTCCTTCCTTCCTTCCCTCCCTTCATAAGTTAAAGGTACACATTGAGTTAGTTCTTAAGTTAAGGTATATTACACTCTCGTTGTCAAAGTTAATTTTGTGTGTTAATAATTTACCATTGGAAGCATTATAAAGCTTTTGTTGTTGTTGTTGTTTATTAACCTCAGCGTCTCTCTCTCTCTCTCTCTCTCTCTCTCTCTCCGTGTTAATCAGTCCATCAGGTAAGTTAAGCTCTGCATCTCTTAACACACACACACACACACACACACACACACACACACACACACACACACGTATTTACCTATAAGCTGTGGGTTGCGTTATCAGAAGCCTCACCTGGGCGTGTTTGTCGTGGTTACCCAGTTTGCCTGTTAATTAAACCACGCCCAGGGGATGATGTACAGGTTACGGTCAATATTCCCCGGACACTCTTTGGTGGCGTTCCCTGAGAGTTCGTGCAGGTGAGGGAAGAAGGATGAGACCTTTTATTTGAGGCAACAGTTAACACCTTTGAATATGTGTTTAGATACAACTTGTGATTGTAAAGTGTTCAGACAGACAGACAGACAGACAGACAGACAGATTGAAGAGGAAAGTAGATTCATGGCTTAGACTTTTTTGTTTATAAACTCGAGTATAAATAGAATGTTAGGTTGAATTAATGATTAACCCTGATTAAAACACGAGAGAATGTTGTTTTTAGGGTAATCATTTATGGACACCCTGTAGAATCGTATTATATAAAGACCAAAATCTGAGAGAGAGAGAGAGAGAGAGAGAGAGAGAAAGAGAGAGAGAGAGAGAGAGAGAGAGAGAGAGAGAGAGACTTCGTTCCCTCGTAAAAGTCGGATTTTTCGTAAGTGAATTGGTATTCCTGTATCATCCTCAGTCTTACGAGCCGACGAAAACCTTTCCTTTCCTCCTCCTGACCTTCTCTTCCACCTCTTCCTCCTGTCTCTCTCTCTCTCTTCCTTCCTCCCTCTTTGCTCTCTCTCTCTCTCCTCCTTGCCTGTTCTTACCCCCCTTCCTCCCTGTTCTCATCCCTACCTCCCTCCACCCTGCTTCCTCCTCCATCCCTGCTCTTCTCTTCCTCCCTACTCCCCCTCCCTACTCCCCCTCCCCCTCCCTCCCTCTCCCCTCTCTCCCCCTCCCTACTCCCCTCCCTGCTCCCCCCCTCTTTCCTCCCCCCGCACAAGAATTTTCTCACAAAGGCCACGAATTTTGTTAATCTTAATTTGAGGGGTATAATAGGGGGGGAGGTTAGGTTAGGTTAGGTTAGGTTAGGTTAGGTTAGGTTAGGTTAGGTTAGGTTAATGTATGGTAGAGTAGGTGAGGGTAAACTTCGATTAGGTTAGTTTAGGGGCATGTTAGGTATAGGTTATATTAAGGTTAGGTGAGGCTAATTTGAAGGTAATGGTTAATTAGCATATAAATACAGGTACATATATAATTAGAGGTACAGATACAGGTGTAGTTAAGTTATTATACCACAATGTTTAGAGAACTATTTTTTTTTTTAATTTTACAACAAAGAAGAAATTTTCATATATATTCTCGTTGGAAGCATTTACTGCCTTCTTTGTTGGTGTTACTGTTGGTACTTTATATAAAATACACAAACTTTGGGCGGAATTGTGACGTATAAAAAGTTTGAAAGCTATAAACGTTTAAAAAGTATGAACGTGTAACTCAAAATATAAACATGTGACTCAAAATATAAACATGTGACTCAAAATATAAACATGTGACTCAAAATATAAACATGTGACTCAAAATATAAACATGTGACTCAAAATATAAACATGTGACTCAAAATATAAACGTATAACTTCTCTCTACTCACACAAGCAAAGTAGAATTATATAAATCTTCTCCAATTTTTGTCAACAATTTCAAATACCGAGAATTTATATAATGCTTAAACAATATATTACAACTATGGAATTAAAAGATACAGAATTATAGGATATTAATTCTCAACACACACACACTTACACACTTAGGTTAATTACTTACAGGTAACTAGCACATTACCTGTATATCTCACCTGTTGTTATTTTATTGGGATTTTATATGAAACAAAAAATAACCTCTCGGATTTTTATTATTTTGAAAGGTTTTTAGTGTTAGTGTTTTATGATGAATGAATCGGAAATACTGGATAAAATTAGGATATACTTATGAACAGTGTGGTGGATGGCTAGCAGTCGACCTCTCCTCTGGTCACGGCTCGACTACCTCCACCAATTTGCTGTCGATTTTTCGTTGAACTTGTCCCCGTCAGATAAATTTCGAGGAAATAGTTTAGTGTTTCTTGGATCTTTTCGGCGTGAAAATACTCCACCTTTTAATACCAGACTTTTTGGAGTGTCACTTAGACGAGTAGTTGGTCTCAGTGGAGTTGTTACTTGGAGTTTAGTTAGTTGGTTAGTTAAGGGTGTAGTGACGCGGGTGGAGTGGACACGTTAACTCTATTTACACCTTTCAGTTAATGCTATGTTAATGAGAATATCGTAACTCTCATTTTTATCCCTTAACTAACGTATCTGACCGATTCACTTAAGCTGCGACATAGAGTAAGATTTTCAGTGATTCGTTTTGGCATTGTTATTGTAACTGAATATGTGAGAACTTATCTAACCGATTCACTTTAGGCGTGACATAATTATATAGTCTATGTGATTCGTTTGAGATTATTTCCTCTAACTAGTGATGCGGCACTGACCGAATCACTTAGGTTACGACATAAAGAAATTTGGTTTTTGAAATATCGTCCCCCCGAATTTTTTTCCTACTACTGAAAATATGAGAACCCAGCCCAGCCCAGCCGAGCCCAGCCCAGCCCTGCCCTGCCCAGCCCAGCCCAACAAAACTGGAGGCTGACTTAAGACACATTGAAGAGATAACAGCTTACATGGCGTCAAAGGTCCAGAAAGACTATTGGTTAGGTGAGGTGGGGTTAGGTTAGGTTAGGTTAGGTTAGGTGAGGTTGGGTTAGGTTAGGTTAGGTGAGGTTAGGTTAGGTTAAGGAGAATATGTATACCAATAATACACATTCTCACCTGAAAAAAAAAACATGGCGGCGAAAATACACCAAGACTGTTGGTATAAAAATTGACTTTAGGGATGAAATTTATCTTAAGAATAGTTGAGACTCGTGGTCCTGGTCGACACGATTTTCCATTTTGCTTTACGTTCTCTTGGGAGTCACTGAGGGGCTGGGAGAGAGAGAGAGAGAAAGGGGGAGAATTGGGGAGGAGTTTAAAGAGGGGAGAGAGTGGGGGGGAGTTATAAAGAGGGGAGAGAGAAAGAGTGGGAAGAGAGGGTGAGGCAGTGTTGAAAGACGGGAGAAGAGTGAGGAAAGAGAGGAGAGTTGGGGAAAATGAGAGAAAGATGGGGAGAGAAAAGGGGGTAGGAAGAGAGAGAAGAGAAGAGAGAATGGGGAGGTGGTGTACGAGAGAAGAGGAGTAAGAGGGGAATAGTGAGAGTGGAGAGAAAAAGGGAGGTGATGAGAGGGGTAGAGGAGGAGAGGGGAGGGATAGTGGTGAGAGATGAAAGGACATGGGGAGATTGGGTTAGGAGAGAGATATAGAGAGAGGATATGGAGAGAAAGGGGAGATAGGGATAGAGAGAGATAGAGGTGAGAGAGTGAGAAGAGAAGAGGGGTAAAGAGAGAAGGGAAGAGAGAAACATAAGAGAAAATGGAGAGAAAGGAGATAATAAGTGAGAAGTTTGGAGAGAAGACGGAGAGAGAGAACATGAGAGAGAATGTGTCAAAGGGAGAGAAGGGAGGTGAGGGAGGATGAGCTAAGGGGAGGGAGGAGAGGTAGGGGGGGGGGGACTTGCGCGTCAATATCACATACTTTAAGAGAGCGAAACTTTGGCGATAGTAGTGACGCGCCAAACTTACTGCTAATGAATATTGGCGTCAGAGGCCTCGCTAAGGTCAAGACTGGACCTTCCCAACACCTCACTTGTTTTTATTTGACTTTTGTGTTGATTTTATATATCTATCATTTATATTGAAAGTATTTGTGTTTATTGTAAATTTTCATTTTGGTTGGAATTTGAATAACGTTATTATTTAATTTATATTTTTTGTTTGATATAATATAAAAAAATATAAGAAAAATGACCTTAAAAATTATTCATAATTCTTGAGAGTATAAATATCACTGAACTATGTCTGAGATGGTAGTGTTCAGTGGTCCGTTCCTGCTACAATGAGACATATTCCAGTCATCGTCTTTCAAGTCTCCTGAGGGCACTAGTCACCAACTTAACACGAACAAAGTATTAATAATTTCTCTCCTAAAATCTTGACATAGTTTGACTGCTGCTAAAACTTCTCTTGACTTAACTTCCTTAATGGTGTGTTTCTTGTCGAATTTTTTTTTTTTTTTTATTTATTTTTCCACTAATCACCTAATGTTGCCAGAGGGATGTCGTTATAAAGTTATTGTCTGTCTGTCTGTGTCTGTCTGTCTCTGTCTGTCTGTATCTGTCTGTCTGTCTATCTGTCTGTCTGTCTATCTGTCTGTCTGTCTATCTGTCTGTCTGTCTGTCTGTCTGTCTGTGTATTTAACTATCCACTTATCTATTTCCATATTTATCTAGTCTATCTATCTTTCTGCGTATCTATCTATCTGTCTATATATCCATCTATCCATCTATCTATCTGCCTGTATATCTATCTATTTATCTATCCATCTATTTCTCTGTATACCTATTTATTAATCTATCTATCTCCTGCCAAACACTGCCCCACCCTGTGTTTCCCCCCCACCCACCCCCAAAAAAACGACCCCAGCAGAAATACGACCCCTCATACGCCTCCCTCTATCATCCGTTCACGCCCCCATTATCATCCATTCACGCTTCCAATATCATCTGTTCACGCCCCTCCTCATCCGTTAACACCCCCCTTTCATCCGTCCACGCCCCCTCATCATCCGTTCACGCCCCCATTATCATCCGTCCACGCCCCCCCTTATCCGTCTACGCCCTCCTCATCATCCGTTCACGCCCTCCTCATCATCCGTTCACACCGACATCATTCGTCTACGCCCTCATCATCCGCTCACGCCCTCATCATCCGTTTACGCCCCCTCATCATCTGCCCACACGCCCTCATCATCCGCCCACGCCTCATCATCATCTGCCCACGCCCCCATCATCATCCGTTCACGCCCACTCATCATTCGTCTACGCCCTCATCATCTGCTCACGCCCTCATCATTCGTCTACGCCCTCATCCGCCCACGCCTCACATCTGCCTACGCCCCCATCATCATCCGTTCACGCCCACTCATCATCATCAATCGTGTCGACTCTCTATTAAGGTGTTCTCTGATATACCAAGTCCATCTTGCATACTTAAGTCCTTCTGGATATGTAAGTCCGTTTGATGGCATTTAGTGTGTGTGTGTGTGTGTGTGTGTGTGTGTGTGTGTGTGTGTGTGTGTGTGTGTGTGTGTGTGTGTGTACTCTAGCTGCAGGTGTGTTTTAAGACCCTGAGCCCCAGAGGACTCCATGAGCCTGCAGTGAACCGTACCTCCGGCAGCGCCACCCACACGAGGGTCCTGATCTGGTCGACAACTCACTTTGAAGGCACTGGTTGGGTACTGCTCCCTCTTCCCCCTACCCCCAGGCCCTCCTCCTTACCTCTGACGCCCCCCCACGCCTTCCCCTACCCTCCGCCCTCCCTTACCTCCCGCCCCCCTTAACCCCCGCCTTCCCCTACCCCACGCCTTCCCTTTCCCCACGCCTTCCCCCTCCCCCACGCCTCCCCTTACCCCACGCCTTCCCCTTAACCCCACGCCTTCCCCCTACCCCACGCCCCCCACCCCCCACGCCTTCCCCTACCCCACGCCTTCCCCACTCCCCACGCCTTCCCCTACCCCACGCCTTCCCCACTCCCCGCCGCCTTCCCCACCCCACGCCCTCCCCTCTCCCCCACGCCTTCCCCTACCCCCACGCCCCCCCTTACTCTCAACTTCAATAAGACTTAAACAAAATAAAATCAAACTCTTACCAAATACTGTGATCTTCAATGCTGATCAGACTGGCGAATCCTCATCGATCCACCACCACCACCACCATCACCCAATCAGTTCACCAGTATCAAAACTTTAAGAGAACTCGTACTGTAGAAGAAGCCCAAACTGTTCGTGGATACATTCAATTCTTAACCCGGATTTAGCATTGAGGAAAACGGTGAGGGTTATGTAATGGTTGCTTGTGTTTACGATCTATCTCGTGTGTGTGTGTGTGTGTGTGTGTGTGTGTGTGTGTGTGTTTTAATAGCTGGAGAAAGTTAATGAACGATAGATAGAGGAAATTGAATGATAAGAGAATAATAAATGTGATAAATGAGTAAGATATAAAGATAGTGGTTTATTTATTTATTTATTTATTTATTTATTTATTTATCGTAAGCATAGTCCACCCTTCCTCCTCCTCTTCCTCCTCTTTATTTCTTACTTTTCCTCTTCCTTCAACCACATCCTTCTTCTCTCCTTCCTTTTCATTTTCTCCTTCTCTTCCTTCTTTCACGTCATACTGTTACCTCCTAATCCTCCTCCTCCCTCTCCTCCCTCTTCATTCCTCCTCCTCCTCTTCTTCCTCCTCCTCGTGGCGGGCGTACTGGTGATGGTGGTAGTAATGGCAGTTGGTGGTGGGTATTAGGGCTTTGCGGTGGTGATTGTGGTAGTGGTAGTAGAAGTGGTGACGTGATTGTGGTGGTAAGTAGCATCAAGTGGCACCGGGAGACTGTGCGGGGTAGTGGCGACTGTGGCGGGGTAGTGGCGGCTGTAGTGGGGTAGTGGCGGCTCTGGGGAGAGGGGTGGGAGGGCGACTGTGGCGGGGTAGTGGCAACTGTGGCGGGTAGTGGCGGCTCTGGGGGGTGGGAGTGGCGACTGTGGCGGGAGTGGTGTTGCATTGTTGCTGTTTAGGCAGAGTTGTTGGTGACAGTGTTTTGATGTTCGTGTGTTAGTGTGGTGTAGTGACGGGTATAGTGACGGGTGTAGTGTCGTGACAGGTGTAGTAGTGACAGGTGTAGTGACAGGTATAGTGTAGCAGTGACTGGGTTTATGCAGCAGAGATCACCACACAAAGATGACCGGGCTGCCTCACTCTTTAATGGCTGTTGAAGCGTTACGGGCAAGTGTGTGTTTATACCGTGAAGCTGAGACTAAACCACTGTTGTCTTCTCCTCCTCCTCCTCCTCCTCCTCCTCCTCCTCTTCCTTCTCCCTCCTCCTCCCTCCCTCTTCCTTCTCCCCCTCCTCCTCCTCCTCCTCTTCCTTCTCCCCCCTCCTCCTCCTCCTTCCCTTCTCCCCCTCCTCCTCCTCCTCCTCCTCCCTCCTCCTCCTCCTCCTCCTCCTCCTCCTCCTCCTCCTCCTCCTCCTCCCTCCTCCTCCTCCTCCTCCTCCTCTTCTTCCTCTTCTTCCTCTCACACTCCCTACTTCTCTCCCCTCCTCCCTCCTCCCTCTTACTCCTCCTCCCCTCCTCCTCCTCCTCTTACTCCTCCTCCCTCCTCCTCCTCCTCCTCCTCCTCACCTCCTCCCCTCCTCCTCCTCCTCTCTCCTCCCCTCCCTCCTCCTCCCTCCTCTTCTCCTCCTCCTCCCTCCTCCTCCTCCCTCCCTCCTCCTCCTCCTCCTCCTTCCTCTCCTCCTCCTCCCTCCTCCCTCCCCTCTTCTTCCTCTTCTTCCCTCTCCCCCTCCCTACTTTTACTCCCTCTCCCTCCTCCTCCCTCCCTCTTACTCCCTCCCCCTCCTCCTCCTCCTCCTCTTACTCCTCCTCCTCCTCCTCCTCCTCCTCCTCTTACTCCTCCTCCTCCTCCTCCTCTTCCTTCTCCCCCTCCTCCTCCTCCTCCTCTTCCTTCTCCCCTCCTCCTCCTCCTCCTCTTCCTTCTCCCCTCCTCCTCCCCTCCCCTCCTCCTCCTCCTCTCCTCCTCCCCTCCTCCTCCTCCTCCTCCTCTTCTTCCCTCTTCTTCCCTCTCCCACACTCCCTACTTACCTCCCTACCCTCCTCCTCCCTCCTCCTCCCCCTCCTCCCCTCCCCTCCTCCTCCTCTTACTCCTCCTCCTCCTCCTCCTCCTCCTCTCTTACTCCTCCCTCCTCCTCCTCCTCTTACTCCTCCCCCCTCCTCCTCCTCCTCCTCTTACTCCTCCCCCTCCTCCTCCTCCTCCTCTTCTTCCTTCTCCTCCTCTTCTTCCTCCTCCTCTCCTCTTCCTCCTCCTCCTCTCCCTCCTCCCTCCTCCTCCTCCTCCTCCTCCTCCTCTCCTCCCCCTCCTCCTCCCTCCTCCTCTTCCTCCTCCTCCCTCCTCCTCTTCCTCCTCCTCCTCCTCCTCCTCCTCCTCTTCCCTCTCCTCCCCCTCCTCCTCCTCCTCCTCTTCTTCCTCCTCCTCCTCCTCTTCCTCCTCCTCCTCCTCCTCTTCCTCCTCCTCCTCCTCCTCCTCCTCCTCCTCCTCCTCCTCCTCTGTAATACAGTGGACATGAACCATTAATAAGGGCTGCAGTCGGCCGCCTCCGCCATATTTTTCCTTTAATACTTATTGTGTTGTCTCATAAGTAGGGAAATATACCTTGTTTACTTGTTTACTGGGGAGAGATACCTTGTTTACTGGGAAGATGTAACTTGTTTACTTGGGAATTACACCTTGTTTAATGGGGGAGATATTACCTTGTTTGCTTGCTTACTTTGGAGGTAATACATTGTTTACTGATGACATATTAGGAAAACCATATTATTGTTATTATTATTATTATTATTATTATTATTATTATTATTATTATTATTATTATTATTGTTATTATTATTATTATTATTATTATTGTTATTATTATTATTATTATTATTATTATTATTAGTATTAATTGTTATTATTATTATTATTATTATTATTATTTATTATTATTATTATTATTATTATTATTATTATTATTATTATTATATTATTATTATTATTTATTATTATTATTATTTATTATTATTATTATTATTATTATTATTATTATTTTATTATTATTATTATTTTATTATTATTATTATTATTTTATAATTATTATTATTATTATTATTATTTTATTATTATTATTTTATTATTATTATTATTATTATTATTATTATTATTATTGTTGTTGTTTATTCCCAGTATGTACGTAATTTCTTCCTTTCCTTTATTTACATAATTCATAATAAGGTTTTAATTATTTATTTTATATTACTCAGTTTATTTACATATTTACTTAAGCAAACTGTTTATTGGTTCAGGCAGTTAGTTTTATGCAATTTATTTCCCCCGACACTACAGGCACTGATGTGAAGAGGCTAGGAGCTGTGTTATACTCTCTCTCTCTCTCTCTCTCTCTCTCTCTCTCTCTCTCTCTCTCTCTCTCTCTCTCTCTCTCTTCCCATTCCAAACTTATTTTATATCATGTCATATCCCCATCCCTACCACCCACATCCATCCACCCACCACCCCACCCCACCCACCCACCCACCCACCTACATACCCAAACCTCACTAACAGTAATAAATCTCTATAGGTATCACTATAACGTAACACAGGGTAGATAATGATTTACACATTACTATTAACACACACACACACACACCTGGGCCATTACCGTTAATTAGCTCATTTGGTTATGACACACTATTAATGGTAAGGTAGTTCTTCTCACCTATGATGGTATCGCCTCGGCAGTGTCATTTATACCGGTGTAATTGTCACGTCTGCTGGCTACTGTTGTTGTTATTGTTGTTATTATTGTTATTGTTGATGTTATATCTTTTTCTTCTCATAATTATTCGTGTTGTACTTGAATGTCACTACAGTGTTACCTCAATGCTCTACAGTCAAACAAAGATTCGTCAGCCATATTGGATTTTCTGTGTTTCCTTAAAGGTGATTACCTCCATAACTACTGAACTGACTCAACTAAAACTTGAAGAACTTATTGATTGTTCGTTTGAGTCTGGCGGCCATCTTGTTCTGTTAAGTCTGGCGGCCATCTTGTTCTGTTAAGTCTGGCGGCCATCTTGTTCTGTTGAGTGTGGCGGCCATATTGTTCAGTTGACTCTGGCCATATTGTTCTGTTGAGTCTGGCGGCCATCTTGTTCTGTTGAATCTGACGGCCATCTTGCTCTCAGACTGGCAGCCCATCTTGTTCCATTGAGTCTATTGTGTCTTGTTCATTGAGTCTGCTGGCCATCTTGTTCCATTGATCTGCGCCATCTTGTTCATTAAGTCTGACGTCCATCTTGTTCATTGAGTTTGACGGCCATCTTGTTCCATTGAGTCTGGAGGCCATCTTGTTCCAGTGAGTCTGGAGCCATCTTGTTCCATTGAGTCTGGCGGCCATCTTGTTCCATTAGTCTCGGCCATCTTGTTCCATAGTCTGCGGCCATCTTGTTCCATTGAGTCTGGCGGCCATCTTGTTCCATTGAGTCTGGCCATCTTGCTTTGTTAGTGGCGGCTATCTTGAATTTCAGAAGATATTTTGATTACACAGAAAAGAATCTCACAGGAAGATAATTGAACCAAGTGAAGTGAAAGTCATTTAAAAAATTCTCATTGAAGGTTTATAAGAGTGAAAAAGGTTGAGCGGACATCTTGAATAAAGGAAAAACTGTGAAAAGGTAAACAAAAGAGCAACAACAAAACACGAAGAAATATTATGCTAATTAATGCGAAGATTTGACTGACAAAATGTTTAGTACTGTGTTGTGTTGTTGTTATTATCATTATTATTTTTTATTTATTATCTTCACTTTTTGTTTGTTATTCTATTTTTATTTGTTTTAATTGTCATTATTTTTCTTATATATCGTATTTTTCTTCCTCTGCTTTTTCTTAGAATTTACTTTGGAGGTGAAGTGGGGTGAAGGGGTGTGAGGAAGGGAGTGAGGAGATGAGGGAGTGAGGAGATGAGGGAGGCGGGTGAGGTGTGATGAGGGGAGTGAGGGAGATGAGGAGGCGGATGAGGTGTGATGAGGGGAGGTGAGGAGGGAGGCAGATGAGGTGTGATGAGGGGTGAGGAGATGAGGGCGAGATGGTGTGATGAGGGAGGTGAGGAGATGTGATGAGGGAGGGTGAGGGAGGCGAGGGCAGGGGAGACAGGTACAGTGAGGCGTGGTAGAATGAGATGAGGCAAGATGAGGTGAGATGAGATGAGAGGCGAGGCGAGGCAGGCGAGGCAAGGCAGAAGCGAGGTGCTATCTAAAACAGGCCTCTGTAACTTTCAGCACTTGGGAGTCAATTGTCTTGAGAAGGAATCTTCTTCTTTGTGATGAGAGCTGTGGTATATTACTCTCTCTCTCTCTCTCTCTCTCTCTCTCTCTCTCTCTCTCTCTCTCTCTCTCTCTCTCTCTCTCTCTCTCTCTCTTCTATTTATCTTAGCCTCTCTATCTCTACTCTTTCGTCTTCTCCCTTTCGGTCCTTTTCTTGTCTCTCTCTCTCTCCTCTCTCTCTCTCTCTCTCTCTCTCTCCTCTGGGTTAAATTTACAGCAGTACATGACAGTCTTGCCCTTAAGAAACCCAACCCCTTCTTTAAGTCAGGGGACCTCGACTGAGACAGAGGCACTAGATAGATGGAGGGAGGATGGGAGGGAGATAGATGGAGGGAGGATGGGAGGGAGATAGATGGAGAGGATGGGAGAATGAATGGAGGGAGGATGGGAGGAGATAGATGGAGGGAGGATGGAGATGGGGGGAAGATAGATGGAGGGAGGATGGGGAGGAGATAGATGGAGTGAGGATGGGAGGGAGATAGATGGAGGGAGGATGGAGGATGAAATGGAGGGAGGATGGGAGGGAGATAGATGGAGGAGGATGGAGGATGGGGGAAGATAGATGGAGGGAGGATGGGAGGGAGATAGATGGAGGGAGGATGGGAGGGAGATAGATGGAGGATGATAGATGGAGGGAGGATGAGAGGAAGATAGATGGATGATGATGATACGAATAATAATGAATGTAATTATAACTGATGGTGATGATGATGTCACCATAAAGCTAACATAACATGAGAGACAAGTGTTCATTAATGACAGGTAATTATAATATTCCACGACTCTCACTCTGACAGACAGACAGACAGACAGACAGTGTTGATAATGGTTGGTGAGGTGACTCCACTCTCTCTCTCTCTCTCTCTCTCTCTCAGGTTCATTACGTCAGGGAAGACACGGGTTTGATGATGATGAATGATGATAATGATGATGATGGTGGAGGATTATAATGAGGGAGAGTGAGTGTAATGATGGAGTAAAGAGATGGTGATGATGGTGATGAGAGATGGTGAGGTGGTGAGAGAAAAGGGAGAGAAGAGAGAGAGAAGGGAGTCGTTATCCACCTCCGAGAGTCTTCACGCATAATTACTCGTTTTTTTCTCACAAATTAATGACCACTTAAATGATCTTGGCGTTCCTCTTTTTATAAGTGAGCGCCCGATGCCTCCATTAACGTTCATAAGTACTCTTTTAAGTAGAGGACGTAAAGTAGAATAAAGTCTTTTAGTTCTTAAGTAGAGAGAGAGAGAGAGAGAGAGAGAGGTTATTGTTAAGTAGTGAATATGATCTTGTAGAAAAATGTAAGTAGTTCAATTCTCAAATATTCTTAAGGTAATTTAAGTGTAAGTGATCGTAAGTTTTTTTTTTAAGTAGATCAATTTTTTAAGGAATTTTAAGTGTGTTTCTTAAGGGGATTTTAAGTATTAAGTATTAAGTATTTATTAAGTAGGAAACGCATTTTTAAGGAAGTCATTAATTAGACCTTTAAGTGAATCATTTTTATTCTCCTAAGTACGCTTAAAGTGGAAGGTATTTTTGGGATCCACTTAAGAGTCTTAGGAGTCTTTAAGATGTTTAAGTACAGACGTTTAGTGCTGAGTCATGTTTTGGTGGTGGTTGTTGTTGTTAGTGTTGTTATTGTTGTTTTAATTATTACACACACACACACACACACACACACACACACACACACACACACACACACACACACACACACACACACCCCCTAACGAGCGAAAAATAGCAATTGGTTAGACGCAAAAGTACGAGTGGTAGTCAGGCGTAAAACATCTGGCTGAGGCGTGGTTGATCTTGTTATGAGGGCAGTTATAACCTTGTTAGGGTTGAGGGGTGGTCGGTGCTGGTCAGGGAGGAGGCTGGTCGGGGGAGGGCTGGTCAGGGAGGAGGGCTGGTTAGGGCTAGTCAGGGAGGTGAGGGCTGGTCAGGAGGAGGGCTGGTCAGGGAGGAGGCTGGTTAGGGCTAGTCAGGGAGGTGAGGGCTGGTCAGGGAGGAGGCTGGTTAGGGCCTAGTCAGGAGGTGAGGGCTGGTCAGGGTGGAGGGCTGGTCAGGGCTGGTTAGGGCTGGGAGTCAGACAGTCAGAGGTCGCAGGAATACCGGAACGCAAATTACCTGAGAAGTTTACCGCCGAGGGCTTTAAAACAAACTTCCACCGTTAAAGATAGTTCCTTCCCGGCCTGGCTGTCTCTCCTCCCTAGTCTCTGTCTCTCCTACCTAGTGTCTCTGTCTCTCCTCTTTAGTCTCTCTGCTCTCATTCTCTCTGTCTCCCCTACCTTGTCTCTCTGTCTCTCCTACCTTAGTGTCTCTGTCTCTCCTACCTAGTCTCTTATCTCTCCTACCTACTCTCTTATCTCTCCTACCTAGTATCTCTGTCTCTCCTACCTAGTCTCTGTCTCTCCTACCTAGTCTCTTGTCTCTCCTACCTAGTCTCTCTGTCTCTCCTACCTAGTCTCTCTGTCTCTCCTACCTAGTATCTCTCTTCCTCCTCCCTAGTCTCGCTGTCTCCTACGTAGTATCTCTCTTCCTCCTTCCTAGTCTCGCTTGTCTCCCTACCTAGTATCTCTTCCTCCTCCTAGTCTCTGCTTTCTCCTACCTAGTATCTCTTCCTCCTCCTAATCTCTCTGTCTCCTGTTCTCTCTTCCTCCTCCCTAGTCTCGCTGTCTCCTACCTAGTATCTCTCTTCCTCCTAGTCTCGCTGTCTCCTACGTAGTATCTCTCTTCCTCCTCCTAGTCTCGCTGTCTCCTACCTAGTATCTCTCTTCGACCTCCCTAGTCTCTTGTCTCCTACTAGTATCTCTCTTCCTCCTCCCTAGTCTCTCTGTCTCTCCTACTGTATCTCTTCCTCCTCCCTAGTCTCGCTGTCTCCTACCTAGTATCTCTTCCTCCTCCCTAGTCTCTCTGTCTCCTACCTAGTATCTCTCTTCCTCCTCCCTAGTCTCCTTGTCTCCTACCTAGTATCTCCTCGTATATCTCTCTCTTTCTCCTCTCTAGTCTCTCTTTTCTTCCTCCCTAGTCTGTCTTTCTTCCCTATTCTCTCTGTCTCTTCTCCTTTTTATCTCTATCTCCAAGCTTATCTCTGTCTCTCCTTTTCTCTCTGTCTCTCCACTACGAACCCATGACACGACGCCCCCACTCCCAACCCATGACATGACACCCCACTCCTAACCTCACACGACACCCCCACCCCAACCCATGACACGACACCCCCTCCCAACCCATGACACGAACCCACTCAACCCATGACACGACACCCCCACTCCCAACCCATGACACGACACCCCTACCCCAACCCATACACGACACCTACCTCCTAACCCATGACACGACACCCCACTCCCAACCAATGACACGACACCCCACTCCCAACCATGACACGACACCCCACCTGAACCCATGACACGACCCACTCCCAACCCATGACACGACACCCCACTCCCAACCCATGACACGACACCCCACTCCCAACCCATGACACGATACACCCCACTCCCAACCCATGACACGACACCCCACTCCCAACCCATGACACGACGCCACTCCCACCTGAACCTCCCAACCCACGACACGACACCCACTCCCAACCCATGACACGACACCCCACTCCCAACCCATGACACGACACCCCACTCCCAACCAATGACACGAGACACCCCACTCCCAACCCATGACACGACACCCCACTCCCAACCCACGACATGACACCCCACTCCCAACCAATGACACGACACCCCACTCCCAACCCATGACACGACACCCCACTCCCAACCCACGACATGAGACACCACACTCCCAACCCATGACACGACACCTACTCCCAACCCATGACACGACACCCCACTCCCAACCAATGACACGACACCCCACTCCCAACCCATGACACGACACCCCACTCCCAACCCACGACATGACACCCCACTCCCAACCCACGACACGACACCCCACCCCAACCCACAGACACGACACCCCACTCCCAACCCATGACACGACACCCCACTCCCAACCCATGACACGACACCCACTCCCAACCCACGACATGACACCCCACTCCCAACCAATGACACGACACCCACTCCCAACCCATGACACGACACCCCACTCCCAAACACATATTACTCCAACAAGACACGAACTCCAACCATGAGACATTCACTCCAACCCACGAATGACACCACACTCCAACCTGGTGAACCCCACCAACCCATGACACGACACCCCACTCCCAACCAATGACACGACACCCCACTCCCAACCCATGACACGACACCCCACTCCCAACCCACGACATGACACTACACTCCTAACCCATGACACGACACCCCACTCCCAACCCATGACACGACACCCCACTCCCAACCCATGACAGACATCACACCCCAACCCATGACACGACACTCCACTCCCAACCCATGACATGACACCCCACTCCCAACCCACGACATGACACCACACCCCAACCCATGACAGACACCCCACTCCCAACCCATGACACGAGCCCCACCCAACCCATGACATGACACCCCACCCAACCCACGACATACACCACACTCCCAACCTATGACACGACACCCCACTCCCAACCCATGAGACGACACCCCACCCCAACCCATGACACGAACACCACACTCCCAACCCATGACACGATACCCCACCCCAACCCATGACACGACACCCCACTCCCAACCCATTGACACCACACCCCAACCCATGACACGACACCCCACTCCCAACCCATGACACGATGTGCCCCACTCCCAACCCATGACATGACATTCCACCTCAACCCATGACACGAGACACCACAAGACCGCCCCAAAGACAGATGTAATAATTAAACTGTTTTTGCTCTAAGGAAGAAAACAGTTTATGTAGGAGGAGGAACACCTATTATGGGGGGGTCTATTACCTGTCTTTGCTGAGGAACTTACCTGGGGCTGATGTGGGGGAGGATTGTGTTCTGTACTGAGGGGTGAGGGGAGGAGAGGGGTGAGGGGAGGAAGAGGGTGAGGGGAGGAAGAGGGTGAGGGAGGAAGAGGGTGAGGGGAGGAAGGGGGTGAGGGGAGGAAGAGGGTGAGGGAGGAAAGGGTGAGGGAGGAAGAGGGTGAGGGGAAGAAGAGGGTGAGGAGGAAGGGGTGAGGGGAGGAAGGTGAGGGAGGAAGGTGAGGGGTGATGGGAGGGATAGAGGAGGGGTGGGGAGGAAAGGAGGAGGGATGATAAAGGAGAGAAAAGGTGGAGGAATGGAGGAGTGAAGAGAGAGGTGGGAGAAGGAGGGTTAGGAGAGAAGGAGATGGGAAGAAGAGATTGAGAGAAAAGGGAGTAAGAGAGAAGGGAAAGAGCAGATGTGGGAGAAGGATGAAGGGTAGAGAGACAGGAAAGAGGTGAGGGGAGATAATAGGATGGGAAGAGGAGGAGAAAGGGAGTAAAGGGGAGGAGTGAGGAGGGAGGGAAAGGGGAAATGAGGAGGGAGATGAGAGGAGAGAGAGAGAGAGAGAGAGGGGGGGAAATGAGAGATGGTACAGTGTGAGAAGGATTAGAGGAGAATACAAGGAAGAGGGGGAGAAAAGAGGGGAGACTTAACCAGATATTCTCCTACCCTCCTCTCCTCCCCCATCTCTCACACACACACATCACACACTATATTAACTTCAGTGTCTCTATGCAGTGTATGTAGGTCAACATATATTGTTTCTCTCTTATTCACTCACTTATTCTCTCTTTTTTTTCTCTCTTTTCTCTCTCTCTCTCTCTCTCTCTCTCTCTCTCTCTCTCCACAGTTGATGTTGTCGTCACTCTTGGATCAAGTCTTAAATATTACAAGCCATATTAAAATTGTCCAGTTAGTTCCACTTGACTGGTCGATGCAAGAATGAGCCTTGAAACTGTGTGTGTGTGTGTGTGTGTGTGTGTGTGTGTGTGTGTGTGTGTGTGTGTGTGTGTGTGTGTGTGTGTGTGTGTGTGTGTGTGGTGTGTGGTGTGCGTTTAATCCTCTTACACTCCCATTTAAGAAATATATCAGGATCTTAAGTTGTTCACTCTCCGTCCTCCTCGAGAGATTTACAAGCCTGAGAGTCTTACCTGTGTTACTGCATATCACCTGTGTTAATTACTGCATATCACCTGTGTTAATTACTACATATCACCTATGTTAATTACTGCATATCACCTGTGTTACTAATGCATATCACTGTTACTACATATCACCTGTGTTAATTAATACTTATCACCTGTGTTACTATTCTACTTTATCACCTGTGAGCATCATTACATATCACCTGTGTTAATTACTACATTCACCTGTGTTATTAATGCATATCACCTGTGTTAATTACCGCATATCACCTGTGTTAATTACCAGATATCACCTGCAATTCCTACATATCACCTCTGTTAATTACTGTATATTCTTTGTACTTATTTTACACCTGTAGGTTTATTTATAATTAAATGATTAGTTCATGTTGTACCCTGAACACACACACACACACACACACACACACACACACACACACACACACACACACACACACACACACACACACACACACACATTGGATATACACTGTCGAAAACTCTTAAAAGATATATCAAGAAACTACACTTAAAATAGCTCAAACAACTTTTAAATATAGCTCAAAACTTTCTAAAATAGCTCACAAAAGTTTCCAAAAATAGTTCACTGACTTTCTAAAAATAGTCACTTTTCTAAAAATAGCTCAAACAGTTTTCTAAAAATAGCTCAAACAACTTTCTAAAATAGCTCAAACAACTTTCTAAAATAGCTCAAACAACTTCTAAAAATAGTCAAACAGCTTTCTAAAATAGCTCAAAAACTTTCTAGTAATAGCTCGAAAAGCTTTCGAAATAGCTCAAAACTTTCTAAATATAGCCAAACAGCTTTTAAAAATAGCGTCAAAAAACTTTCTAAAAATAGTCAAACAGCTTTCTAAAATAGCTTAAAATACTTTGTAAAATAGCTCAAACAGCTTCTAAAATAGCTCAAAACTTCTAAAATAGCTCAAACAGCTTTCTAAAAATAGCTCAAACAACTTTCTAAAATACCTTGAAATAGCTTAAAATAGCCTAAAAACTTTCTAAAAATAGTTTCAAATAGCTTTTAAAATAGCTTCAAAAAATGTTTAAAAATAGGGGCTCAAACAGCTTTCTAAAAATAGCTCAAAAACTTTCTAAAATAGTCAAACAGTTTAAAAATAGCTCAAACAACTTTCTAAAATAGCTCAAACAGCTTTCTAAAAATAGCTCAAAATTTCTAAAATAGTGTCAAACAGCTTTTAAAAATAGCTCAAACAACTTTCTAAAATAGTCAAACAATTTTCTAAAGATAGTTCAACAGCTGAGGAAAAAACACAGGATCTATTATCGAGTAATTATTGTCAACAGATCTTGGCTGTGGGCTGTGTGTGTGTGTGTGTGTGTGTGTGTGTGTGTGTGTGTGTGTGTGTGTGTGTGTGTGTGTGGGGGGTCCTTCTCTCTTCCACTCCTCCCTCCTCAACCTCCTTCCTCATTTTCTCTCTCTCTCTCTCTCCTCTCCTCCTGCTGCCACTTCTTCCTTCTTTCTCTTTCTCTCCTTCCTTTTCTCTTTATCTACCTTTCCCTCTCCTCCTGCCTCTTACCTCTACCTCCTGTCTTTTCCTTAATTTTCCTTCTTCTCTCCCTCTCCAACACATACTGGGGTGTTTTGGTACCAAGAGTGACGTTGCCTTGTGATTGACTTTCTCTGAGGAACTAAGTGTAAAACAGGTGAGGGGAGAGATGAGGGGAGTTTTGGGGAGGGGAGAGAGAGAGGGGGGATGGGGAGAGAAAAGAGTAGCCATGAAAGAGAAGAGGGGAGGATAGTGTAGAATGAGGCTGAGGGAGAGAGATGTAGGGAGGAAAATTGGGGTGAGGGGAAGAGAAGAGAGGAAGGATGGTGATGTTTAGAGGGGGAGAAATGAGGGAAGAGGGAGGTTGAGAGGAACGAAGAAGGTTTGTTGATGGGTGAGGGGAGAGTGGTGAGGAAAAGTAAGTGGGTGATGGGAAGGGAGAGAAGGAGAGATGAGGGAGAGATTATGGCGAAGGGAAAAAAGATAATGTATGGGGAAAGATAGAACAAGTGTGAGAATGGTAAGGAGGGAGGAAGAAAGAGTGATGAGGGGAGGATTGGGTGGGTGTGAGAGTGGTATAAGAGAGTGAATATGAAGGGAGAGAGTGAGTGTAAGAGGGGAATAGTAGTAGGGGTGAGGGAAGAGATATTGGATGATGGAAGGGAGGTAGTGAAGGGTGAAGGGAAGGGTGATGGGTGGGTGAAGGAAGGTGAAGGGGGTGAAGGAGGGGTGATGGAAGGTAAGGTGAGTGATTCTTAATGGATGAGAGAGAGAGAGAGAGAGAGAGTGGGATGGATAGTTAGTACCTGTGAACCTAAATCTCTAAATCCAACCTAACCTAACCTAACCTAAATCTTAACCAGTTGTCCACGTATAGTGTAAATTTTATAAGACAGTTGGTGGTGTATTGTGTTCTGTTTTTCTCTCTCTCTCTCTCTCTCTCTCTCTCTCTCTCTCTCTCTCTCTCTCTCCCAGATTATCAAAAATCAGGAACCTTTGAGAATCGATCTTGTGTCGTAGATTAAAATGAAGGTACTAGGAGCATTGCCCTTCACTTCCAAATTGAGAGTAATAAATGAACGTAGGAACCTTTTTAAGAAATTCCCGCCCAACGTTTCAGGCTATGTGGGTGGATTGGGTGTGGGTGGGGTGGGGTAGGTGGTGGGCGGGATGTTTTGGTGTGTGTGTGTGTGTGTGTATATGACCTCGGTGCTGCGTTCATACAAGCACCCTGTGTATATTTTGTATTTTTAGTATGACATTGAAGTGATAGAGGTGTGAGGGGAGGCGTGAGGGAGAGGGGGAGGGTGAGGGGAGACGGAGGGGTGAGGGGAGAGGGAGGGGTGTGGAAAAGCCGTTAGATGATGGAGGGGAGGGAGAGGGAGGTGAGGTGTCGTTAGGATGATGGAGTGGGAGATGGGAAAAGAGAGAACCATTACCTCCACACCAGTACTGTATGAAGTGGTGGTGGTGGTGGTGGTGGTGGTGGTGGTGGTAAGTGATGGTGGTGGTGGTGGGTGGTGGTGCTGGAGGCAGTAGTGGTGGTGGTGCTTGGAGTGTAGTAGTGTGCAGTGCCATATAAGAACATAAGAAAATAAGGGGAGTTCGTAACAGGGCCGGTTGGCCTGTGTATGGCAGCTCCTGTCGAGAAAGCCAATACCATTCTCTATCATCCATGAATCTATCTAGCCTCCCTTTTAACCTTTCCAGAAGTTTCCGCACTTACGCTTGCCAAAGTTGCTAAGCTTGTTCCACTCGTCCACCACCCCATTTGTGAACCCGTGCTCTTCCTATCTCCTCCTAAACCCAAACCCTATCCAACTTGAACTGCTGCCTGAGTCCTATCCTGCTCGGATATTATAAGAAACTTTATCTATATCCCCTTTATTGATTCCTTTCACCCACACTCTAAATACTTCTATCATATCTCCCCGCACTCTTTCGTCTTCTTCTAGGAATGCAAGTTAAGTTTCTTTAACCTAGTCCTGATATGAAGCGTTTCTAAGTCCCTGAATCATTTTTAGCCATTCTTCGCTGCACTGACTCTGTGATTTATATCCATTCTATAATAGGGGCACCAGAACTGAACCGCACCAGTGGCCTGACTAGCGCAAGATATAGTTGCAATAAGACCTCTTGCACTCTTGTTACTATATAATTTAGATATAAAGTTCCGGGTAATACTCTGTTTGCCTCGCATTTCGAACATTAACGCAATTGTTTTCAGGCCGTAGGTCCGGGCTTAGTGCACCCCTAAGTCTCTTTCACAAGTCGATTTCTAGGTTGATGTTAAGGCTGTATACATTATAAGTATTTGTCTTCTTCCAATATATACGCTGCACTTGCTGGTGTTGGAATTTCATTTGCCATTTTTCAGACCACCCTGCGCAATACGTAACTGAACGTATGT
>NW_024717575.1:0-10886 GCF_018991925.1 Homarus americanus | reverse complement strand
GGGATAGGCCTGGGTGTATGGATGGCGAAAGGCGTCGCACCAGGCTTGAGGTGGATTCTCATCGGGGGGCCTGTCATCTTCTTGAGCGGCGTCTTCTGGAGGTCGGACTTGGAGACAAGGACGTCGCTGAACTGACGAAGAAAGAACTCCCGGGCGGCAGCAGGTGTGGTCATGGCTGAAACAGGTATCTCTGCACACCTGTTGAGGTGTGTCACGGCGAGGATGGGCTATGGGAACTCGGATGAGATGATGGCCAAGTCCTGACAATGGCCACATGACAAGAGAGGGGTTTGGATGCCCTCATGGACGTGGACTGTGGCAAGGCAAGACTTGGGACCGAGCTGTAGTGTTGCCTTGAAGCAACCCAAAGGTGGAGACATCGGGGACCCGTCCGCTGTGAGCACGTCGTTCATGGCTGTGGGTGACAGGCTACTCCTGGGAATGTTGAGGGCGTCCAGGTGTGTTGGTCCAATCACCGTGATGTCCGCGCCCGTGTCAGGTATCATCAGGAGGTTGGAAGAGTTGGTACCGTAGGACAGACGAACATTGACGGGCTTGGGGGACCTGTCACTCGAGGCATCATCCACGCGTCGGCATCCTTTGTTGTTCTTGGGAGACAGTGGTGTGGACGTTCTGTAGGGCTGTGAAGAGACGTTTTGACCTGGAGATGGAGGCTTCTTGGTGGACCTGCAACACTTGGCGAAGTGTCCTTGCTTGTTGCAAGCGTTGCATGAGACCTTGTTGGCAGGACATCGAGTTGTGCGGGGCCAATGGCCTTGAAACCCGCAGTTTCGACATGTACTATCAGCCGCAGGGCACTTTCCTGGACCATGCTGGCGCTGACAGTTTCTGCAGGATTCGGGAGAAGAAACTGGTGACTGTGACGGGGGCTGTGGAGAGGACGCCGTCTGCATCTGGCGTTGATTCCTCTTGTAGGTGGAGACGGCGTGGACTTGAGATGGCGATGAGTGTATAGCTGAGGCAGCCTCTCTTGTGGCCTCATACGACCTGCAACAGGTGACGAAGTCGGTGAGGGAAGAGGCGGCGTCGAGGGTGAGGAGTTTCTGAAGCAGGTCCTCGTCACGTACACCCATCAGCAAGATCATCTTGAGCTGGATCTCAGCACAGGTTACAGGATCGCCTGTACATAGGTCCACCTCGGCTGCTAGGTCCTTAAGTCGTGCATAGAAGTCTGAGAATGATTCCCCAGAAGCTTGTTTGCAGGATAGCAGTTCCCTACAACGCAAAGCTTCATTGCGGAGGCCACGGAAATGACTCTGCAAGGCGTTTAAAACCTCTGTCACTGACCTGGGGGAGTCAGGGGGATGGCTAGCGTGTGCTCTAGGAGGCGTTGAACATCGAGGGAAATGCACGATCTTAATTGGATGAGTTGTTTATGAGGGGGCATTCGGTTGAGGTCAGACATAACAGCAAAGTCTTCGAAACGACGTCGCCATTGACGGTATACTTGATATGTTGCATCAGATTGAAGAGGTGGGGGACTGGGAACTGAAGACTTGCTGTGCAGGGGTGTACTCGAGACGGCAGGCAATGGAGGAGGCACGGAGAGGTCGACGAGAGTTGAGACTGGAGCAGGTGGTTGAGAAGACACTGAGGCATACCTAGGGGAGATTGGTGACGTGTGAGGAGGCGTTGTCTGAAGGATAGATGAAGAGGCTGAAGCTGGCGAATTGGTTGTGGCAGCTGGTGAAGTCGTCCTCGTTGCCAGCAATTCCAATAGGTCCAGGAATTTGCGGTTATCAGCTTGGTGTTGTTGTTGAAGTTGAAGACGGTAAGCTGATTCCTCTGACTGTCTTGACAATTCCTCTTGATGTCGTTTTTCCTCCTCTAATTGACGTCTTTGGGCTTCCTTCTCTTGGGAAACTTGTAGGAAGTGGATTAACTGACGTATATCCTGGCTCCCATCCTTTGAATTTGGCGCGCCCGGCGTGTGAGGCGTGAGGGGGGGTGGGAGGGTCTGTGAGGCTTCGTCTACCTCATAATTCTCATCTAAATTTCCCAGCAAATCGTCGTGGTCAGACATCTCGTGTTTGGTATGGTTGCGATGGGAAAGACAAGGAGAATAAGGTGAAGTGCTATGTTTTCGTCAATGTACTTGCCTCAGTGCAGGAACTGGCGGGCAAGTAAAAGAGTACTGACTGTAATATTTGTGAAGTGAGAGGAGGCGGCTGGCGGCTGGCGGCGGTGGTGCTGGTCCCTGTATTCCTCCGCGCGCGGGCGAGCTGGCGGTGCTGGCTCAGTCGAAGGGGGACGCAGGCAGTGGCCTGCAGGCCGGCGCAGATGGAGGATGTATGCCGGAAGTGCTGTCTTGGAAACTGGGCTGAAAGCGTTTCTGCTACCTGTAGGGCCGCAGAAACATAGCAAAGAGACATGAAAGGCACTGCACTTCACTTAGGGCACTTCACAAGGTCACAAAGCACTTTAAATCCAGGGGCACTGTGGAGTATATCTTCTGGGCGGGAAACAGAGGAGGCCGGGAAACAGACGAGGCCGGCTCTTGCAACTTGTCAACTGTCGTGTTGGAGCTACTCAACTGCGCCATGTGGTGTGATGAAATCCTAGACAAGGTTCTTCAAACTCCAATAGCACGAGCAGTAGATATATTCAATAAGTGGTACAAGACTTGGCAGGATAACCAACCGGTACAGGAACAGGAGCCAGCACAAGGAACTCCTCGTCGTAGGCAGGCCGAAGCCGATCTGAGGGAAGTTAACTAGCTAGGCAAGGAGAGTTGCTAGACATTACTAGGACAATAAATGAGGTCTTCTAGTTACTTGACTAGCGCGGTACAGACATAGTATATCGGGACATAGTAAGTGAACATAGGCATTAGACATAAGCATAGATATCAGACATGCTATAATAATATGTAGTAATACAGACATGTGAATAAATGGTACAATGAATGGTAACAGAGTCCTGGCGTCAGGCGTGTTCACATATCTTGGTATTTACATATCTATACAAAGACAACATGCTTCAACTATCATACAGGCTCATAATAATCACCCCAAGATATTAATTTACCTTTCAATATAACTCAGTCGATATTATTTAATCTGTAAGTATTTTCTTTTTCATTCATCACCTCGAGTAGATGTGATTTGTTTAATAACTCACAATACGCAAGTTATCATTTCTTCAACTTCTTTCATCCCCAGCGTCTTTACATTCACATAGGTCCTTCTATTTTCCAATTTCTTTCATCACTAGCGCCTACACACACACACCTTGGGTCCCATTTACCCACCCAAAATCGTCTGGATTCGTAGGATTTGTGAAATACCTAATGTAACTCTACCATCAGTCACGTAAGAGTAAGTGAATAAGTGTGAGATGATTTTTCACGAGATAGAGAAATAGTCTTATTTTCCTGAGAGAGAGAGAGAGAGAGAGAGAGAGATGTAATGCAATTCTCCTAAGAGATAAGAGATATTCTCCTGACAAAACACAACAGGACGATTATCAATAAGACTTTTAAAATACAGAAGCAAAATAAAAGAAGTACTAAATCCGGGTTACGTCTTCAAGTCTCAAAACGTAATAAATCCAGGTTACGTTTCCATGTCTCGAGCTCGCCAAGTTGTAATACAGAGGCTGGTAGACCTATGGAAAAAAATTATATCAATTGAAACCATGAACCTGAGGTCAATACTGGCCAAGACTATTAAAAACAACAGAGGGTTATATCTTACATGGGCCATTTGACCTCTAAACCCCATCATGGCTACCTGTAATAAGAACATAAGAACATAAGAAAATAAGGAGTCTGCAATAGGCCGGTTGGCCTGTGCATGGCAGCTCCTGTGGAGAGTTACTACCACTCTCTATCATCCATGAATCTATCTAGCCTCCATTTGAAACTTTTCAGAGTTCCCGCACTTACTGAAAAGTTGCTAAGCTTGTTCCACTCGTCCATCACCCTATTTGTGAACCAGTTTCTTCCTATCTCCCTCCTAAACCTAAACTTATCTAACTTGAATCCGTTGCTCCGAGTCCTATCCTGCTCGGATATTATAAGAACTTTATCTATATCCCCTTTATTGATTCCTTTCACCCACTTAAATACTTCTATCATATCTCCCAGCACTCTTCGTCTTTCTAGGGAATGCAAGTTAAGTTTCTTTAACTTATCTTGATATGGAAGGTTTCTAAGTCCCGGAATCATTTTTGTCATTCTTCGCTGCACCGACTCCAGTGAATTGATATCCATTCTATAATAAGGGCACCAGAACTGAACAGCATAATCGAGGTGCGGCCTGACTAGCGCAAGAAATATTTGCAATATGACCTCCGCACTCCTATTACTTACACTTCTCGATATAAAACCCAATACTCTGTTTGCCTTATTCCGAACATGAACGCACTGTAGTGCATTTGCATCCTGCCCTGAATTAATCTGCCGCCCTATTTTGGTGTCATCCGCAAACTTGCTTATGTCACTGCTGATCCCAGTATCTAGATCAGTGGTTATCAACCTTGTTTGCTCCATGCACCCCTTTCACCATATGTCAGAATGTCATTCCCCCCTCCTTTCCAAGATTGTTTGCCTCAAAAAGTGCATTCCAAATAATATGCATATAATTCTGAAAATCCTTTATTTTTTCCATATTAGTACATATACATTTACAATTTTACATGGAGTATTTTTATAGTGGAGTTTTACAAATTAAATGCCAATTGAAAATGTTGATGGATTTATAAAACTTGAATAAAAGTAAAATAGTTTTTTTTTTTTTTATAATGAATTACTTAACAGACCAAACTGAAGCATAATGCAATAAACAAAAAGTTCAATAGAATACCAGGATATTGTAAATTTGTAATTAATTTTATTCAGATGAAGATTACAGTCAATGAGAAACCTGTGATTGTTTTTTCTTCGCCAATTCTGGGATACGCGGAGGAGTGCTTGAAAGGGCACAACGCAGGTCATTTTCTACCTCTAATCTACTACGTTGCTGCGTTTTAATTTGCAACAGAGTTGAAAAGCCTGACTCACAAAGATATGTCGACACAAACGGAAGCAATGCACGGATAGCTCTTTCTGCCACTTTTGGGTAGGAATCGCACATCAAGGGCCAAAATTCTGTGATTGATTTCTCATCGAACATATCTCTTGCTCCCGAATCAGTTCCCCTCCCCCCCCCTGAAAACCTGAATTCCCCCCTGGTTGAGAACCCCTGATCTAGATCATGTAGTGTTGGTGATTCTGGCCAACACCTGGTAAAGTATTTATCAATCTATAATGGTGAATCGTGTGTGTGTGTGTGTGTGTGTGTGTGTGTATGTATGTGTGTATGTGTGTGTGTGTGTGTGTGTGTTGGCTGTATCTTGGAGGTAAACATTGTACAGATATTACAGACAAAAATACAAAACATGGATACAGCCTCAGGAACTTACAGAACTATAGGAGTTACTTTAACATAATAATAAACTTCAAGGTATAATGAACTATAAAACTCAGAAGTCTCATAGAAATATATAATACTTGCAACACTATAACCAAATCATTATAAACAAAGAACATGACAGGACAATAAAATGACATGAATACAACAAATAAGATGACTGTCACTGTCACCTGATGAACATGACACGTGATGAACATGACACCTGATGAACATGTCACGTGATGAACATGTCACTTGATGAACATGACACCTGATGAACATGTCACCTGATGAACATGACACGTGATGAACATGACACGTGATGAACATGTCACCTGATGAATATGACACCTGATGAACATGACACCTGATGAATATGTCACCTGATGAATATGACACCTGATGAATATGACACCTGATGAACAAGTTAAGTTTCTTTAACTTATCTTGATATGGAAGGTTTCTGAATCCCGGAATCATTTTTGTCATTCTTCGCTGCACCGACTCTAGTGAATTTATATCCATTCTATAATAGGGGCACCAGAACTGAACCTCATAATCGAGGTGCGGCCTGACTAGCGCAAGATATAGTTGCAATAAGACCTCTGCACTCTTGTTACTTACACTTCTAGATATAAAAAACCCAATACTCTGTTTGCCTTATTTCGAACATTAACGCACTGTTTTCTAGGCCGTAGGTCCGGGCTTACAAGTACCCCAAGGTCTCTTTCACAAGTTCGACTTCTCTAGGTTGATGTTGTTAAGGCTGTATACATTATAAGTATTTGTTCTTCCAATATTAAGTACGCTGCACTTGCTGGTGTTGAATTTTATTTGCCATTTTTCAGACCACCCCTGCAGTTTATTTAGATCCTCCTGTAATGCATTTGCATCCTGCCCTGAATTAATTTGCCGCCCTATTTTGGTGTCATCCGCAAACTTGCTTATGTCACTGTTGATCCCAGTATCTAGATCGTTTATGTAGATAATGAACAAGAGTGGGCCTAGTACTGACCCCTGGGGAAACCCACTGGTTACACGGCCTCACTCAGATTTAACACCATCTACGCTGACCCTCTGCGTTCTATCGGTGAGCCATGATTTTATCCAATTTAAAACTTTTCCCTCGATACCATGAGCCTTAATTTTTCTCAGAAGCCTCTGATGCGGTACTCTGTCAAATGCTTTGCTAAAGTCTAAGTAAATAACATCGTAATTTTCGTCATTATCTACTACCTCGAAGACTTTCCTAAAAAACGTTAGCAGATTTGTTAGACAAGATTTTCCCTTTGTAAACCCATGTTGAGAGTCGTAGATTAATTTGCTTTTCTCTAGATGCGATCGGATGCTATCTGCTATAATTGATTCAAGAAATTTCCCCACTATTGACGTCAAACTGATCGGCCATAAGGTAACTCCTGTAAATCAATCAGGTAAGGTAAATTAGATCGAACTTACAGGTGTATTGTGATTGTATATAACCATTCAGATCAATCATTGATAATATGCGTCTATTCTTCTGTTAATGTTAGTATATCTGTCACAACAACATACCTGATCCCGGCTGTCAGCTGATAATTAAGAAGTCAGCAAGGTGTTAGACGTCAGCAAGGTGTTAGACGTCAGCAAGGTGTAAGACGTCAGCAAGGTGTAAGACGTCAGCAAGGTGAGCTCAACTACCTTAATTAACTCCTCAATAACAACCAAATGAAGACAATGAGGGCAATAAGGACACATGTAATAGTGGAAGAGTAAGTTAATATTATCAAGGATGTATCACCTTTACCTTATCTACCTGTGTTAATTAATACCATATTCACCTGTGTTAATTAATACCTGCTACAACACACACACAGGTCTACGATAATAATATATAAATTTCTCTCACGGAATCATTGTTTACCTCGCTATGATGACGTCACTTTTTTGTGTTTACTAAGAATTTTCCTCTTTGTCCTTAATCACGTCAGGACCTATTAGATTCTGTCAGATCATTCAGCCAATCACAGAAGAGATGGCGGACCACACAGCAACAACTTAAACCTTTCATTAAGTGTTGTAATCGTCTTGTTGTGACCCCTAACAACCTTAGTGTACTTAACAACATATAACCAGCCACTGTAATAGTCCTACAACACAAGTAACTTCTCATACAGGTCTCATAGTCACTACTTAATACTGTCGTTCATTATCGTCACACAGGTAAGTGGAACAAGTTTTGATATTAATTCCTGTAAAATATTTATCTTTACGCCATAGAAATAATCACTTTTAACAAATGTATTTCCTCTGTGTCGGTCTTGCTTGCTTGCTAAATCGCGTGACTGTGTTTACTGGGTCATATGAGGTCAACTTGTACTACTGACCACAAGGTAACAAGTCTCTGATCACACATAACCAACAGGGTGTAATATGATCAATAATAATAATGATGTGTAATAAACAGACAGTAGGGAGCCATGACTGTTGAACTAAAGAAATGTCGATTTTTTTTGTTTTCTGAATATTTATCAATTTTAATTAGTGATAAGGGTTAATTAATGCTGTAATGATAACCAACAATTACAGGCTTAATCACTGGCCATGGGTGATGAGTGCCATGAGTGCCGCCGCCCTCCTCCGTGTTGTGGCACTGTGGGCGGCCGGCCATGTCGTGACCCGGGACGTCAACAAGATGGCGGCGCCTGACCTCCTGTATCCCTAAATGGTCCTAAATGTTGACCTGACCAACAAAAGGACCTATTAGCCATGACAAGGACCTATAGCCATGACAGGGACCTATAGCCTTGACAGGGACCTATAGCCATGACAAGGACCTATAGCATTGACAGGGACCTATAGCCTTGACAGGGACCTATAGTCTTGACAGGGACCTATAGCCTTGACAGGGACCTATAGCCTTGACAGGGACCTATAGCCATGACAGGGACCTATAGCCTTGACAAAGACCTATAGCCATGACAGGGACCTATATAGCCTTAACAGGGAGCAACAGAGGTCTTCAACAAACAGAGGTCACCAACAGGCAACAGAGGTCAACAACAGACAACACAGGCCAACAACAGGCAACAGAGGTCAACAACAAGCTAATGTCGTCAGGTTTTCTTCATATTTCCTGAATGTTCAGCTCAGGTAAAATAGTCAAGGTTTGGGGAAGTGATCAAGGTTTGGGGAAGTGATCAAGTTTTGGAGAAGTGATCAAGCTTTGGGAAAGTGATCAAGTTGTTTCTAAAAATTGATCAAGTGAGTTTGAGAGAGAAATTTACAGTATGTTTGGAAAGAGTTTAAGATAATTATGATTCCATTTGTTGTTTCCTTATTAGTAATACTATGATGACCACAATATCATATAGATCGTAAAGAGAAAAATATATAACAGTGTTGATTACTGGTCATGGGTAATGAGTGCCACCGCCCTCTGTGTTGTGGCACTGTGGGCGGCCGGCCATGTCGTGACCCGAGACGTCAACAAATTGGCGGCGCCTGACCTCCTGTATCCCCAAATGGTCCTAAATAAGAATAATAAGATAATAGGAAGAATAACTCTCTCGGGGTATTGGTGCTATCTCTCTCCATTATGTCCTGGGTTCGAGTCCTGCATCTATATAGTCGTGAGAAGGGTGTTATCCAGCGTGACCCTACCAAACACCTCAGATTCCCTCCTGCACTAAACACTACACGATAAAATTAATAACAAAGTAAGTAAGAACAGACCAGCCGCCCGAACTAACAAGGTGGTAGTTGGTGAGAAAAAAATATTGAAGGTGGAAAGACGAACGTACGGACCAGGTGAGTAAATTAAGTCAATACTGTACACAAACCCTCGGCCCTACGTCAGGTATAAGTCTTGGCCCACGTCCACCATCTTAATTCATAGGTGTCAGACGGGCTCCACCAGCTGTCTCATAACTACAGGTAAGATACAGTAATTAACTTGTGACCCCGAGACTGATAGTACAGAGACGAGGCCGAAGGAGTACTGTACCAACACACACAGACACACCTCAACTCATGTTCAACAACCAACCTGGTAACCACAAACGCGGCCCCGCCAAGTTCAAGATAGGTAACAACACTATTGACTATGTTTCTTCTTTAAAATATCTTGGTGCCTCCGTCCCTTGTTCCCTACCTGCCATACAGCAGCTAACCCGCCAATGTACTGACAGACTGAGACCTCTTAGAAGTGTAGCGGGGTACAGCCCGCACTATGGTGCTAATATTAGAATTGTTAAAACAATGTGCCTAGGCTATATAAGATCTCTGATAGATTACCACGCACCAGCCCTGGTCATTCGTGACAGGAAAGGCGTTGACAAGCTCGAGAAAATGCAAAATAAAGCACCCAGAATTATCCTAGGATGTCCCATGAGCACTAAAGTACTTAATATGAGGAAAGAACTAGGTATACCCAGTGTTAAAGATAGAATAATTGAAGTCAACCTCATGATAGCCCTGAAGCTTCTGCGTGGTGATCCTGATAACATTGTTTCCTTAAAATTGCTAGAATGTATGAACCACGGGACTGGTGAGTCTAAATGGATCCAAACTACAGATACACATTACACATATGAAGATGTTTGGACTAGACAACCTGTACAAAGTTGAGACACAACAGCGCTTCCTGCCACCCGGGCGGACAGTTCCCTTCGATATCACAATACCGACATATCTGCCTAAAAAATTAATTATACAAAGCATTTATCTCCAACACTGCCAAAGTGAGAGCTCTTGAACACATACACACTCTACAGACTGATGATAATATCACACATACCATCTACACTGATGGATCTCTTAACACCGCCTGTGGGAGGGCTGGAAGTGCTATTGTTGTGACTCAACCTGACGGTAATATAATTGAGAAAGGAATTAGAGTTATCAACTGGGCATCCACTCTACAAACTGAATTAGTTGCCATACTCCCAGCTATCAAATTCATTGAAACCACTGTCACTGACAGTCTCATCATCACTGATTCTCTATCCTCACTACTTGCCCTTGACACCCTCAACTCAAGTTGTCACGCTCTTGTCTCTGAAGCCAGACACAAATTTGCGTACCTTATTGACCGGGGTGTCAAGGTCAAACTGTTGTGGATCCCCTCTCACATAGGCCTCCAAGAACATGACAGAGTTGATGCCCTCGCCAAACTCGCGTCTAACAAAGACACTGTTGAATACAACCTGAGTGTCAAAAAGATCCCTTAAAACTGTAATTAGGAAGGAACTTATTGATGAATTTGACGCAAGTAGACAAGTGCAAACAGGCACTAGTTGATCCATTGTTTACCATGATGAGATGTATCAAGTAAAACATGTATATGGAGCAAGTAACAAGATCACTAGATTACAAGATGTTGTCACTGCTAGACTAAGGTTAGGATATAAGTACCTCTGGCAGTATGTTACTCAGGCAGATGTGAACAAGACTAAATGTAAAGTGTGTGGCCAGACATATGGCCACACACTT
>NW_024717574.1:0-17299 GCF_018991925.1 Homarus americanus | reverse complement strand
TAGAAGTTACGTATTGCTGGTACCTCAAGCTGCTCATAGGATAACAGGCAGATTAACAAGACAGATGAAAATGTTTGCGGAAAGGCAGGAATTTTTTGGGGAAGGGGAGAGAGGGAGGGAGAGAATTCACATGAGATTGAGTGAAATGAGAATAAGGTTTAAAGAGTAGAGGAAATGTTACATGAGAGGACGAAAATTTAATACAATTACAAGAAATATTGTGAGAAAAAGATTAGGAAATCTTAGTTGATGGTATGGAAAGCAAATGTTAAATGAGAGACAAGAAAAGATTGGGAGGAAGAGAGGGAGGTTGAGAAGAAGGGTAGCCGATAAGAGGTCCCATAAGTAGTGAGTGAATGATAAATTGGGTGATAGTGGGTGAAGAAGAGATATCCACCATAAAAACCAATATTGAAAAACACGGGTTGAGGACCCTCATCAGCTATATCAATAATTTGGCTTCAGAAGCATCATAATATATTCAGTATCACAGTATGCTGCTGTCTCCCCAACATCAGCAAAATAATGGCCATGGCAAAACATAAGTGACCCCAGTAATCAGTTGTATAAGTATCCTGCAACATGTAGCAGCACAGTGTCCAGCAATATAAATAATGTCCACCACCAAAATAGTGTCCAGTGACGTAAGAAAACCAGCAATATAAGTAGTAATCCAACAACCATGTGGTGTCCATCAACATCATTAGTACCCAGCAAATAAACAGTATGCAACAGCATAGGCCCAGTGACATAAATGGTGTCCAGCAACGTAAGAAATGTCCCCAAGAAACAGACTAACCATCAACAGATACGGACCTCAGTAACCTCAGCATCAAAAACAGTTACCAGCAGGTTAGTGCCGCAGCAAGTTACAAATCCACGAACCACATCTTGTCCTGCACGATGGCAAACCTCCCCCTCAAAGCGTCGCCGCCTTCTTACTGCGCTTACTGAGGCAGATACTAGTGCCTCAGAACGATATGCACGACATGAACAGAAGAGATAAACAGGTGTTGGAACATCTCACTTATGGCAGCTGTAATGCTGTTGACGTAACTGCCCTACCACAGCTCATGGCAGCAAGAGGCACAACGAGGACCCAGGTGAGAAACAGGGAAGGATCATAAACATAAACAACCTGGACAATGACGCAGGGATATAGAAGAAGATATATAGTCAATATATAACCAAGAAGATCAAGCTATCTTTACCAGAGTCAAGAGGCAGCATGGAGGAAGTCTGATGATATAGGTGGAGCACGAAGATGGGAGGAAATTAACAGATGATGAAACTGGTGGTGTGGAGGTTAGCAACGAAGTCATCACACACGTTCCATAGAACAGCCAGGTAGACAAGAAACCTAATAATAACGACCGAGTTCTAAATATATTATAGTTAAGCATAGACATATTTTGTTTTCTGTCTAGCATAAGATAGAGGTAGTAATGCAAACATGAATTTTAATCAATGGATAATGTCTCATTTACAAAAACTAATTTTCTCGTTTCGCCGTTAGAAGATATCAACAGATTACCAGGAAATCTAACATACGCACACTGTTGGTGTTTTCAAGATGAAGTTCAACCTATTCGCCCTAAGCCTTTAACTAAGCACTCTTTGTTTTGTTTTTACAATTCTTTTTAATTTTTAATTGAAATTATAATAATTAATGAATTCGATCCGATATTTGTTCGAGTATACTGTAATATAATCTTCTTCCGTGGCTGTAAACTTTTATATACGATTGAAATTCAGATATTTTAACATTACCGTAGCTGTTTTTAATTATCTGCTTCTGCTGCTCAAGATCGCCGTGCAACACTTACCTGGGCTATGAAGTCAGCCCCAAACACAGATACAAGTCAAAGCCAATAATAACAGCAGAGGCATAGTAGCAATGGACCACAATGCAACTCAACATTTGATAGTCCAAGAGACATGGGTAACAGAACCATATTAACACAACCGCAGGCCAGAGGTGAGGGCTAACCATTACCGAGTAGATGAGCGGCCCCACCAAAGTTCATTCCCACAAAATTCATCTCCACCCCTGAACAAACAAAGCCTTATACATTAAAAACACATATTGAACGTTGAGGAGGACACACATTGAGGCTGGTTAATAAGTAATGTTTAATGAAATTAAAAAACTGAGAGGACATTCCCTGGGATTAAGAGAGGTGTTAGTCATGTTCAAAACAGCATTGTGGTGAGGATTTCCATTTCATATATTCAGAGTGAAAAGCAATATAAGTGTTAGTGTTCTTATAAACCAGAAGGAGCAATGTGAAGGGATATTGAGTAATTGAGATAGGCTTGGTTATGTCCAAGAAAAATGATATTAAAGTTCATTAAATTTTTAAAACATTGTATGACAGTAAGATTAAAAAAGCAAAATACACCCAGTATTAGTGTCACCCCAGACTACACCAGTAGTAGGGTCACACCCCAGACTACACCCATTAGTAGTGTCACACCCCAGACTACACCCAGTAGGTTTCACACCCCAGACTACACCCAGTAGTAGTTTCACACCCCAGACTACACCCAGTATTAGTGTCACACCCCAGACTACACCCAGTAGTGACACACCCAGACCACTCATAAATGTCACACCCAGACTATACTCAGGAGTAGTGCCACCCCAGACTACACCCAATAATAGTGATCACACCCAGACTACACCCAGGAGTAGTGCCACACCCCAGACCACACCCATTAGTAGTGTCACACCCCAGACTCACCCAGTAGTAGTTTCACACCCCAGACCACACCCATAGTAGTGTCACACCCAGACTACACCCATTAGCAGTGTCACCCAGACTACACCCAGGTATGGCTCACACCCCAGACTACACCCTAGTGCCACACCCCAGACTACACCAATAGTAGTGTCACACCCCAGACTACACCAGTGAGTAGTTTCACACCAGACTACACCCAGTAGTAGTGTCACACCCCAGACTACACCATTAGTAGTGTCACACCAGACTACACCCAGTAATAGGGTCACTCAGACTACACCCAGTAGTAGTTTCACACCCCAGACTACACCCAGTAGTAGTGTCACACCCAGACTACACCCATTAGTAGTGTCACACCCAGACTACACCCAGTAATAGTGTCACCCCAGACTATACTCCTCAGGAGTAGTGCCACACCCAGACTACACCCAGTAATAGTGTCACCCCAAGACTACACCCAGGAGTAGTGCCACACCCAGACTACACCCATTATAGTGTCACACCCAGAGACACACCCATAGTATCTCACCCAGACTACACCCAAAGTATTTCACACCCCAGACTACACCAAGAAGTAGATACACACCCAGACTACACCCAAGGTAGTGCCACACCATAGACTACACACAGGAGTAATGCACACCCCAGACTACAACCTGTATAGTAGTTTCCACACCCCAGACTACACCCAGTATGACGGTCACACCAGACTACACCCAGCAGTAGTGCCACACCCCAGACTACACCCAAGATTAGTGCCACACCACAGACTACACCCACCAGAATACACCCAATAGTAGTTCCATACCCCAGACTACACCCAGAGTAGTGCCACACCCCAGACTACACCATTAGTGTCACACCCCAGACTACACCCAGTAGTAGTTTCACACCCCAGACTACACCCAGTAGTAGTGTCACACCCAGACTACACCCAACCAAAAAAAAAAAAAAAAAAAAAAAAAAAAAAAAAAAAAAAAAAAAAAAAAAAAAAAAAAAAAAAAAAAAAAAAAAAAAAAAAAAAAAAAAAAAAAAAAAAAAAAAAAAAAAAAAAAAAAAAAAAAAAAAAAAAAAAAAAAAAAAAAAAAAAAAAAAAAAAAAAAAAAAAAAAAAAAAAAAAAAAAAAAAAAAAAAAAAAAAAAAAAAAAAAAAAAAAAAAAAAAAAAAAAAAAAAAAAAAAAAAAAAAAAAAAAAAAAAAAAAAAAAAAAAAAAAAAAAAAAAAAAAAAAAAAAAAAAAAAAAAAAAAAAAAAAAAAAAAAAAAAAAAAAAAAAAAAAAAAAAAAAAAAAAAAAAAAAAAAAAAAAAAAAAAAAAAAAAAAAAAAAAAAAAAAAAAAAAAAAAAAAAAAAAAAAAAAAAAAAAAAAAAAAAAAAAAAAAAAAAAAAAAAAAAAAAAAAAAAAAAAAAAAAAAAAAAAAAAAAAAAAAAAAAAAAAAAAAAAAAAAAAAAAAAAAAAAAAAAAAAAAAAAAAAAAAAAAAAAAAAAAAAAAAAAAAAAAAAAAAAAAAAAAAAAAAAAAAAAAAAAAAAAAAAAAAAAAAAAAAAAAAAAAAAAAAAAAAAAAAAAAAAAAAAAAAAAAAAAAAAAAAAAAAAAAAAAAAAAAAAAAAAAAAAAAAAAAAAAAAAAAAAAAAAAAAAAAAAAAAAAAAAAAAAAAAAAAAAAAAAAAAAAAAAAAAAAAAAAAAAAAAAAAAAAAAAAAAAAAAAAAAAAAAAAAAAAAAAAAAAAAAAAAAAAAAAAAAAAAAAAAAAAAAAAAAAAAAAAAAAAAAAAAAAAAAAAAAAAAAAAAAAAAAAAAAAAAAAAAAAAAAAAAAAAAAAAAAAAAAAAAAAAAAAAAAAAAAAAAAAAAAAAAAAAAAAAAAAAAAAAAAAAAAAAAAAAAAAAAATCCTAGACTACACCCAGTAATATGTCACACCCCAGACTACACCTCCACCAGATACACCCAATAGTAGTTTCACACCCAGACCACACCCAGAAGTAAAGCCACCCAGATTACACCCAAGAGTAGTGGCACACAGACCACACACAGGTGAGAAAACACACCCCAGACTACACCCAGTAGTAGTTTCACACCCCAGACTACACCCAGTACAGTACACACCCCAGACTACACCCAGGAGTAGCACACCCCAGACTACACCCAAGAGAAGTGCCACACCACAGACTACACACAGGAGCAGTACACACCCCAGACTACACTCCACTAGCAGTAAAACACACCCCAGACTACACCCATTAGTAGTGCCACACACCCCAGACTACACCCAGGAGAAAGCACAACCCAGACTATACCCAGTAGTAGGCCACACCCAGACTACACCCAGGAGTAGTGGCCACACCCCAGAACACACCCAGGGGTAAAGCCACACCCCCAGACTACACCCACAAGCAGTGCCACACCCAGGCTACACACCCAGAAGTAGTGCCACACCCCAGACTACAGCCAGGAGTAGTAAACACCCCAGACTACACCCAGGGCAGCCACACCCCAGGCTACACCCAGTGGTAGTGCCACACCCCGACTACACTGAGGAGTAGCGCCACACCCCAACAATAGTGTCAGACATATACTTTAAGAATGGACCAGATGACAGCTCCACCTTGATGAGACTGACAGCTGCTGACAGCCACGAGGTAATCTGCAGAGTCTCCCAAGTCAACTGTTTGTTTGACACACTGACTTGTAGTCTACACCTGTTATTCCGTTCTAGTGTGAGAATGATTTCAAGCATTAAAGTGAAATGTCTTTTGTATATCTGTTATTTGTCATAATGCTTGTAGGTGTCGTTGTCTTTACGTTATTTAGCCATCAGTCCCGGTCACGGAATGAGTAATTAATTCTCGTACTGTACTGTACAACCGGGCACCGTGTATGTGAGCACTTAAAGAGAACAGCTAATGTGTCCCTGAAAGCCTTCATTAGTCCCAGCGCCATGCTTTTTGCACCTTATAAACGCCGTGGTAACGGTTCGTAGGTAAGGCTTGTATCTACATGATTTTTTTTTTGCGAAATCGGTTATTTTGCAAAATTACTGGCTTGTATATTTGTAATTTTAAAAATAAATTACAACAGACAACCTAAACTAACGTAACTTTAGAGTTAGATTAGGGTTAGTTTAGGATTAGGGTAGGTTAGGTTAAGATGGCTCGTGTAGACTGATACACAGTTAAGTGGTCCTGTTCATTATTTTTAATTTTCGGTTATTTTTTGTGTTATTTTGTAAAATACCAATATACATGAAGGTCACTACAAAAAGCTTCACCTGTCATCATTCTGTTATCCGGTTCTTGCAACACCTCTTCACCATCTGCAATGAGAGGAGAATAATTATTTGATATAACTTGACTAATAGATTTTATCCCTATTGTTACTTATAACTTCTCATTAGATATTCTAAAGGATAGCATTCGATACTGATGATACCTAACCTTATCTAATTTCATCTCTAACCATTAACAGGTAGTAAAGCTTAACATTTACAATTCTAACAATGTAGCTTCCTGTTGTGTAAAATTAATATGTTTATAGAATTGTAATGTTTTTCATTACTGTATTTTTTTTTTGGAAACACCAGAAGGCGAATTTTGTTTTGCCCAATCAAGAGCAATCTGTATACCCATAGACAAATTTATTTTGACTCTGAGGTGCAGTACTTTCCCTCAAAAATACTCAAGCAAAATATAGATTCTTTTATTTCTTCTCTCATACATTTTACCATCAGAGAACTGGACTCCTTTTTCTTTCTTTTTAGTTTTTATTCAATACCACTGGGAAGATCTGTGAAAATTACATATTTCAGTCAAGTAATTTATCCCATCTATGCCCATTTGTTTAGAAAGTCTGCTAGAAGCTGATCAACCCACTAGCCTTATAATTTGTTATCTTGTCCACAGCTGCGTCAACTTGTTCTTCATTTCTCATCATTATCATTCATTTTTACTATATAATCTTTCTTTTTCAGTATTCCATAAGATCTTTTTGTTTACCTTGTACAGTCCTACATCATTAATGTCAACTTTTATTGTACATTTATCTTCCTATGCAGTTCTCTACAGTTATGTCTCTTGTCATCATTTATCTCTAGTTTTTTTTAGAAGAATTTAATTAGCATCTCTTCCTTATATCAAATTTATTTTACTAGAAAATGTGCCCCAAACATATTAATCTCATGTAAATTGCTCATTTAGATTCTGTTAATAAATGTTTCTCAGTGCTATAACTACTCTTCCAGAAGTTATAAATATATTATAGTTTACAAACAAACAGAATTTTAAAACTCTGATAATAAAGTGAAGATCAATTAGTTTTAGATTTTCTTCAGAAATAACACATTTTAGGGTAAGGTCTCTGTGTTGGTTGGTTCAGAAATAATTAATCTGCTCTGGGTTTCAGTATTACCTGTACATTAATTGTTTGTCTGTTTAGTGTTTAAGAAAACCAAAGTATAACGGAAGTAGAGCTATGATTAAACTAATTTAATGAAAGGCAAAACAAACATCTCTATAATAAGATAAGAGTTTGAAATTAGTGAAACATTCTATAACCATTTCCTTAAATAATTCAGGAGAATTTTGTTAAGGTTCTCAATGGACTAACATTGGCGCATCTTCAATTCCTTGGAGATTTTACCATCAAAGAAAACTCCCCTTCGTGGTGCAGTCTTCAAAGGATTCTGAAAAATAATTTTATCCAAACCATTCACCAGAATTTTGTTGTTGTAAATCGAGAAGTGATTTATTCTTAACTAATTCCTTCTCAAGAATAAAAATAATGCTACAACATAGAAACATGATATAAAACAAACATATAATATCCGACCGTTCACTACTGCACCCAGGACCAGGTGGAGCAGCAGGTGACGAACGACTGAGGGTGGGGAGCAGACAGAGAATACGATGATTATTCTTTCTTTTTTTAGTTAATTTTGTACACAGAATAACACATTTTTTTCTTCATGTTTGTAATCTTTCATCTTTCCTAAATTACATACAGTGTTATATCACGTATAATTCCACACATTCATTCATTCTACTTCTGTGTGCCTCTGTAATGTTCCCTTACTTCGTGTTTAATACTGCACTGAGGCCAAAAATCATTTGTAGAAACTTCTGTATCAACATTCTTAAGTCATTTTATAGAACTATCACCAGTTTTCATAATAATAATACTTACTGACGCCCCTGACAGCTTCGAACATTTCCTGGGGCTTTTGACTCCATTCATCATCTAAGTAAACAATGCAAATTGTCTTTAAGTGGTTATTGTTTCAGGTTAACAATTAAGATGTCTAGAGGGTTAGCACTATCTACCATCTTGTCATAATAGTAAATTAATTCACAAAGACTAAGGTGCTAACATCAACCTAACCTCAAACTGTCTGTTACATTTGACGTTTATAAAATAGTGATTAAAATTGCAAAATTCTAAAATTATTTATTTAACCCAGGATAATGGTCAGCTGAGTAACGTACCAAAACTCGACAATAAAAACTCTACTGATTTTTATTCATCTCCATAGAAAGTAAGGCAGCGAACAGGCCCAAGTATAAACACCAGGCCAAGGTTACAGTCACTAGCTGCGAGGCAGACCTGGCAGAGGCATCACTTGTCATTCTACACAAGTAAAGTGAAAAATGGATGCGAGAGGGGGTAACAAGGAGAATGAAGGCAGAGGAGAAGGAGGCAGTGTGAAGGAGGAGGGAGTGAAGGAGGAGAGAGAAGAAGGAGCCAGAGTGAGGAAGGAGGGAGAGTGAAGGAGAAGGAAACGCGACAAGGCAATGAGAGTGAAAAATGACCCATTATGGACATGAGTTGAACGAAAAAATAAGGTGTTTTATAGTTGTTCGCAGTCATATTTCCAGCCTCTGCTGACTGTGTAATATTTTAATGTAAATCTGATCTTTTAATGTTAGTTTTTTACATACTCAGTAGGAGATGTAAACAGAAACCAGATACCAGATGAACAACGATGCCATAGAAATCCGACTGCGAGAGATTTAGGAGTAATGATAAATGAACCTTCCAAGTAAACAATGTGTTTTTGCTGTAAAGGCTAATAAAGTACTTGGGTTCATACAAACGTGTTAATTACAAGACTAGCAGGTCATCTGAACTGTATCTTGATCTTGTGAGACCACACTGGATTGCGCAGTTCAGTTCTGATACCGTATTACAGAATGGATATAAATCATGAAGGAAAAATTCGAGAGAGAATAACAAAGACTAATCCCGGGCATTAGGAACCTTGAGTATAGAGACAAGTTAAAGCATCTTAATTGCACTCGCTTGAGACGTAGAGCGAGAACGACCTGATGGAGGTGTATAAGTGGAAAAAGGAGCTAAACCAAAGGGACATTGGTACTCAAACTATCAACCGAGCCAAACTCAACAATGGTTTAAATTAGACAAATTTAGATTTAAAGCGTGAAATAGAGTAACACTGGTTTTTGGAAACAAGTGATGGATGAATGGAACAAATTACTGCTAATATTAACTCGAATACGCTGAGTTGCTTCAAACATGGTTGGATGCTCATTGAAGCAATAAAGGGTTGAGTGTAAATAGGACTGCAGTATGAGCCAATAGGCCGCTGCGTTCTTCATTCTTAATTATATGTTCTTAGGTGGCTTAACAGGTGACTGTGATACGCTAATTATGACTGTGGAACATGTCTGCGTGACTGTAACAACTGGCTGGTGGCTGTAGCAACTGATGGGTGATTGTGCCAGCAGTATGGTTGGACAGACAGCTAGCTAAGTGACCGTGACAACTAGCCAAGGTGGAATGGATGTTAGGTGGGGTTGTAGTGACACGGCAGAAGAAAGGTCTGCCAGTAACTGTTCTTTCCTTTTCTCCAACCTTAATCTCAAATTACGCCAGACATTTTCTTATTGAAGTTTTGTGATATTTTCCAGAAAAAATTCTTGGTTGACAAACATTTTGTTTTTGCAATGATTAATGTTCAGCTTCACATTCATACACATTATGGCCTCTACGTAAAAACACTGTAAATTAAAAAATCAATTTAAATCAAGAGCGGTAAGTGTGGAGCAGCCTGTGTGATGACATTTTGGAGGCTCGGGATTATTAAAGGATTACTTTCTCCCCAAAATATCACGAGTCTTGGGGAAAACTCTGACAATCGTCTCCTGCCTGGCCACACATTTACACCACCACAGAAGGTATCTTTACGCTGCTAAAATTCTCGTGTTTTGTTTATCATAAACGAAGATTCTGTCTGCCAAAGATTGTGTGTCAAAACTGTGTTGTGTAACTTTTATCTCACTGTCTTGTAGTGGAACTGATTTAATTTTAATTAATTTAATTCCAAAACTAGATTTTCTCATGTTCAAAAAAATATATTACTGAATTATGTGACGTAAAATTGTATAAGTTATATACCCCTTTGTAATGTATGAGAGCGGATATCAGGAAAATGGATGCAGAATACTGGCCTCATATACAGTATATGTAAGGTTTGAAATGATTCAATTGTGCTGATTATTCTTGATTGTTAACTAACCTGAAGTACTGTAGTCTTTGTATTGTTATAATTCAATATTAAAATGCTTAAAGGAAGTGAATATCTTGTGAAATAAGCTTACAGGTAATCGAACACAACAGAATTAGAAGGAATTGGGTAAGGAGTCCATTCTCAGATCAAATATTAAACAGACCAGACATGTTTTACGTCTTTCTCTAAGTCTTCATAAACAAGTATTAATTACCATATGATATACTAAATGAACGTTTTATTGTTAGTCATGTACCTGTGATGTAATGAATAGTTAATAATACTTGGTATAGAAGTAAACATTGAAAATTATATGATAAACAAAATAATATTATTTATTAAAATTGTGATATATGTGCGATATTCCTTCAAAATTTTCTAAGATTATACGATTTATAAAATAAGTAATTGGATAAAATTTACTTAACAGTGACCATATGAAAAGATATATTTTTGAAATGAACAGTGATAAAGGCCCTACTAATTTATACTAAATATGATCTATAACTTATTGTGAATTACCTAATTAAATTATTTATTTATTGAAAATATACATTGGTAATTGTAGTGAATGAGTTTGTGGTTTATTCACCTGAAGGGTAGTTACTAAATTAGCATTTATTTCAAGGGTTTAATGTAAGTCCAAGGAAGTGTCAATAATTACTGGATGAGACAACAGTGGATCAGGACTTATGTACAAGCTAAGTAGTGATATCTTATGATTAGGACAGTGACAAATGAGTTCACCAGTGGAATAGTGGGGAATTTATAAGGTGGAAAAAGGTGTGTGTGTGTATGACGAGTGAAAAGTTATCACCTGTAATATTGTGATGAATAGTAATGCGAATTATAGAAGAATTTATCTCGTGAGTCTGTGTAATTACTAAACTTCTTCTTATACGCTTTATGTAGTAATTAATTTTTGGATGTTATCAATTTTTCTATATTATGCATATTTAACCTTTTAAACTGAGTAATTTATATCTAACTTACACGCGATTTCTTAAGTTATAATTTTTTGTCTTGAGATTTAGATAAAGGTAACATAAGGCTTGAAAATATTAATAGCTGCTGCTACCTTCAATATACCAGTTATATCGCTCAATATCAATTTCTGTATTGCCTTGAACTGAATAACAAAAAATAAATGGTATACTCAAATATATCAGATTGATGGTATAAATTCACTGCAATCACTATCAGTAAACACGAAATGATGTTTATCATTACCAAATTAAGATGTTTGACGCTGCTTAGAATAATAGTGGAAGACAGTGATATAATCTTAGTAAGTTAATATTGTATTCCTAGAGTGACGCGAAGCCGTCCACGGAATAAACAAACATGGACGAAAGGCGGGGTTTTAACTGAGGTTTATCTGAATTTTATATTGTATTTATCTTGAGTTAACCAGATTTTACGGGGGAGTTCATCTGGGGTTTACATTAAATTTTATGAAAGAGTATATCTAGAGTTTACAAGAAATGAATATGGGATATAAAGGTGTTTGCTAAGAGTTTACCGAAGGTTTATAATATGTTTACAGCACACTTATCTAAGGTTACAGGCCGTTTTCTATGAGTTTAGAGTTTTAATATGAGTTGGACTGAAGGAGAAAACTTCCCCCAGTCTGGTCCTCAACCATGTGTACACTGTCGCTGGTGAACCACTACAACATTGTACCTCCCTCCCTAAGTCTGTATCACCGCCTACAAGCTGATCAGGTACACTCAGAAGGATCGTCACATAAAGTCTAAAACAATACCAAAAAAGATTACTGCCGGCAGCAACGACAGGAAGAAAAGGATCTCGACACACCAGAATACAATTTCATTGTACTCTAACTCAACCAACTTCCTCGAGGCTGTGAAACACAACAAAGCCTAGATTATCTTTTGTTTAGCTCTTGTAGGTGTCGTAGTAGCGCATCTTGTTCACAAATACAGTGAAAGATTGTTATATATTGAAGTCAACGTATATATGGACTCGCTTTAGATTTATTTAAGATCTCAGCCATGCCTTCTTGCTGCAGTCTTAAAGTGCTACTACTGAACTCATATTCGACCAGGGCTAACCTCAGTGGAGGCTCCCAGGCTTTAATATTAAACAACAAGCCAAAACTACGTATTGTTGCTCCTCATGGTGCTGTGAAACAGAGCCCTTAACCCCACTCCAGCTGATAACAAGTTACATTTTCTACAAATCCTCTTAAACAAAATACTAGGACCCATGACGTCACGTATGCGTCACCCACCATCGATAGCCAGCCACTGCAACTCCTTTTATCCTTCATGCAGTATTGCCCTGCCACCATTCCTTCAATAACACTCACTGTCCACCACTGCCACACCACCTCCTACTAACACCACTACTACCTCCTCACTTCCTGCTACTACCACCTTCCCCACCCTGCTACTATTACTACCTTCTGCCACTACCACTACCTCAATACTAACACCACAACCAACCCTGCTAACACCCACTACACCACCACCCCCCTACTAACACCACTACCACCCACCACCCCTGCTACTACACCCTACTACCCACCACCTCTGCTCACTAACACCACTACTACATCTGCTTATATAACACCCTTCCATACACCACCCCTGCTACCCTAACACCACTACTACTACACTTCTTGCCCTACTAACACACTACCTACCACCACCACCTGCTACTAACACCACAACTACCACCACCCATACTAACACCACTACTAACACCACACACCTGCTATGACACCACTACATCTAAGCCCTAACTACTACTTCTCCCACCACTGCTAACACCACTACTACCACCACCCCTGCTAAGCTAACATACTAACACCACTGCTACCTACCACACACTCTAACACCCTAACACCACCACCCCTGCTACTAACACACCACCGCCTGCTACTAACACCACTACTACTTCTTGCTACCTAACACAACACCACATATACTAACACCACAGCTACCCACCCCTGCACTAACACACTACTACCTTATATAACACCACAACTACCCACCCCCTGTAACACAACTACCCACCACCTGCTAACATACTACCACCACCTGCTACTAACACCACTACACACATCCTGCTACTAACACCACTGCCACATCAGCTTCCTACTACACACCTTCTCCCACCCACCTACTACTAACACCACTACTCACCCCACCTCCTGCTACTAACACCACAACTACACCTCCCTGCTACACTTTTACTACTAACACCACCTCCCACCAACACCCTACTACTACCACTACTTGCAGCTGTACCACTACCACAACCTGCCAACACCACTTCCCTACCCACCACTGTACCACACTACTACTAACACCACAACTACCACCACCTCCTGCTACTAACACCACAACTACCACCACCCCCTGCTACTAACACCACTACTGCCACCACTTCTTGCTAATATATGAAATAAGAATCTTCACCACTAATGCTATTTGACTTTTTCCATCTTACTTCACTTAATCCCAGAATGCCCCTCTGCAGTGTTTTTTTTTCGCTGCAACCATTTGCATATTACGATACTCATATACTGTAATGTCCTGTGGTGATATGTGGTGAATCGTTCTACTTTGAACAACACTTAAACTAAGTATGTCTAACGAAGCTGAACGTCGTTATTACATATATTCAATAAATATGTACAGTCCCCTTCACTATGCGTTTACATTGAGATATTTGTTTTAATATTGTTTTACTTTGATTCCATAGTATGTTTACTTTTGCGAGTTTCCTTCTGTCGAATGTAAACAAACACAGGGCTGCGACACTGCACAAAACATGACGATCCCCTGTAAACGCACTAGTGAAGGGGACTGACTGTACATAGGATTCCACATGTAAAATTTTTTTTTCTAACGTAAAATAACTTTTTGCATCTGTCTGCTCCTGGGCGACCATTGTGAGAGGAAACCTGGTGTGTTGTTTATCTGATTATTGTATAATTTTGTTGGAGTTTCATGTGGAGTGAGTCTAGTGTAAATTGGGTACATAGAACACGTACAGTTAAATTATATACAAGAAATAGTTTGTTAGAAAAATATCATAACATTCCTGTAATCAAATCATAAAAAAAACCGACTCTATGAAAAAAACAGCACAGCTCTGAAGCACATTATAAATCTGAAGAAATTTAAGGAAGGCAGCAGTTGGTAGTAAAGTTAAAAGGCAGGTTGGAGTTAGCCCACAGAATTTCCCATTTACGTTGGCTCGTGAGGTTCATAAAAAAGATTATCAGTGACCTACCAAAAATCGTTGAGCCAAAGCCATTGGGTCAAGCGGCTCGCTCTCTCAAAGTCATACTGTTTTTACGATTTTTTGTAAAAGACAAAAATTATGTTTGGATATTTTAATACGTCCTCTCAAATTTAAAAAGTAAAACCTTAGATTATATACATTTTCTAGGGCTTAAGGAACACAACTTCACGTGAACATTTTGCGTTCAAAGTCCAAATTCCTGTCCGAGTTTCTTATGGCCAGGGAGCTAGACCTATGTGAGGTCGGTTACACACATTAGCTTCATCTGATAAGCTACTGCAACGTTCTGTTTATCTCATCATTGTACCTCTGACCCTCTCTTTTACCAGTATATGTATTTATCTTTCTCTCACATCTAAATAAATCTCGCCTATTTGAAGACACGAGGTTGTTGTCACCCTGATGTTTACGTCCAACCGTCCAACTTAGGTGAAATAAGTAATACATTCATCAAAGACACGAGCAATCTTCTCTGTCCTCCCGACAATTTATACCGTCTGCCGTGCATAAAATGTCTTCAACTGCGGACAAACAACTGCCCATCTAAACACCCCAGCCTGTCACATTGATCTAACCAGCTACTTAAGTTACTGTACACAAGGCTCAATAAACTTCATTGTCCTTAATATATAATCATTATTTTAATGTTTTATACGTTATCTAAAACAGAATGATTATTTATCATATGATCCTCATTTAAGTCAAGCTCCGTATTGTTTAACATATAATTATTATCGAGCACAAGGCTATCTTTAAAGTAAGAATTTGGAAAAGAACAAGATAAAGTTTATTTAGTTTGAGAATTTAGAGTGCAAAAACTTTAGAGTTACGATGATATTTTTATAACTGCTTAGTTGATTTTGAAAAGTTTTTGGTAGGGAGTAATCAGCATTGATGAAGGAGATTTCTAACATTAGATCATTCCACCACAAACGTATCCTACTTTTGGCTCGGTCCTGTAATAGTGGTTATGATGAATTTAGAAGACCTCTCTTCCTTCTACTCCCGTCACTATGTGCAGGGGAAGCAATAGGAGAAGGTGTGGTGGTTGTATCCATGTAGGATTGTGGAAACTGTTGAATAATTAGGTCCAAAGATGATTTGGTACGCTCCAGTTGCCAAGTCCATTGAGAGTGAATAGGAGTGTCATCCACAGTAGACTCATTAACCCTTTTGTGAGATGAACCAAGTCGTTGGACAAATTAGACAATGTGGCTACAATATTAGGTAAAGGTTCACATTGTACGCGTACTAAGAACATCTGCCTAATTAGTGATACATTCTGGGGTGGAGCATCATAGTTCTGCAAGTAAGGTTACTCATTAGAACAGCAATGTCCGTCACACGTAGATCTAGTACACAATTGACACGTAGGAGAAGAAAGAACAGCAGGGGTGACACAAGGTTTAGCGGCACTATGTGACTGAGCTGCTCCAGTTGGCTTCAAAAGCTTAAGATTGTCCCCGTGTTCATGTCTTGTTTCCCCTGTGTGTATGTGCATCAACTGATACCTGTGACCTGACTCGTCTTGTATAATTCTATAAGGACTGACGAACATGGGGTCCGTTTTGGATCTTACATAATTTTTAACCATCTATAGACGACCTACGACATCGCCAATGGGTCATGTACTTTTATTCCGTTTGGGGGTGAAGGCGTTACTCGCTTTTTCTATTTCATCCGTGAATCTCTGGTGAATTAGTTTGGACTGTCTATACTGTTCGCCGATGAAATCGTCACCGAAAATTCGCTGTCTCCCTACTTTAACCTCGAATAGAAGTCGTTTATCATAATTGTAGAGAGCGAAGTGAGGTGTGTCGCCGATAGAATCATGATAAGAACTGTTAATGGAACTTTGTGCGTCAGACATACACTCATCCCAGTTCATGTTATTAAAATTGTTACGACCGTGTCGTATTTTTTTATTATTTTTCATAACATGCTTCAATGTTGTTCCATATTATTCCTGTAATGATGTGTTATATTTACTATTATATATTCTAGTCATCTTACCCTGTGCTGTTAAGGTTGTAACTGTTATTATTTGTTCAAGCCCATCTTATTTCTTCATTTAGTATTGTAACAAGCACTCTATCTCTCTAACGACCATCTGCATCGTTAAGCGACCCACCGGCGGGTTTTGGGCGGGAATTGGCCCTATATATAGTGGTCCACCAACTGACAGTGTTCAGTTCAGTCCTCTTGTCATACAGTTCACATCCTTTGAGTGACACTCGTCACCTGTTACTTATACTTAATTTATTTGTGTTGTTCCTGTCGCCACCAATGTGGTATATCTATGTGAGTACCTATTTATGTCTCTATTTATGTCCATCAGTATTTGCTAAGTTACATTTAAGTAATTCAGTGTTGTTTCACGTTAGTTAATTTCGGTGTTAGTTTTTATATGTTTATGCAGTGTTAACGTAATCCAATGCTTTATTTTTATTCTTTTGATGTTTCGATGTTTAGTATCATTTGTGTCTTAAAAGTTTCGATGGTGAATCAATTTGTTGTGACAGCCTACGAGGCTCTTTATTGTGTTAATATTTAATTAATTAAATTCTTAAAGGTTTACTTTATTTATTTTTATTCCCTTTTAATTTACTTCACTTTTTTTGTTTGGTTACGCCTAGAACCTGGATATTTAAGTAAATTAAGAGACGGCGTACGAAGATGATTAAGAATCTTCCTGTTAAGCCGTTCAGCCATCCCGTTAGCTGCAGGATGATGGGCTGTGATATTACATTTGTAATGCATGTCTAG
>NW_024717573.1:0-22536 GCF_018991925.1 Homarus americanus | reverse complement strand
CTATTGAGTTGGAGCTGTTGGCTGTGGTTTGGGCGATGTCCAAGTGCAGGTTTTACCTCATAGGCCTGCAACACTTTCACCTAGTGACCGACCATCGCCCGCTTGTCCCGATCCTCAACCACTACACGCTGAACGCCGTTGAGAACCCTCGCCTCCAGCGTCTGAAAGAGAAGCTCTCGGCGTACATCTTCACAGCAGTGTGGCGTGCTGGTAAGGACTCTGCATCCCTGATGCCTTATCCCGCTCTCCTGTCAGCCGCCCTACTCCAGAAGACCATGTGCTCGACGCCGACCTCGCTCTTTCCGTCAGGACTGTGGTCACTCTCCATGCCGTCCAATCCCTTCGTTCGGACCTGTCACCAGATGACGACAAGGCAATGGAGGACCTTCGAACAACAGCCCGAGATGACCCTTCCTACGTCCGACTTGTCGAGTGTGTGAGGAATGGATTTCCTAGCAACCGCTACGATCTTCACAACACCCTGCTCCCGTATTGGAAACTCCGCGATGAACTCTACTGCGACGGAGACCTTGTTCTGTATGGAGCACGTGTAGTTGTCCCTGCTGCATCACGTCCCCACGCCTTGGCTCGCCTTCACGACAGTCACCGTGGAGCTGAGGCCACCAAACGACGTGCACGACAGACTGTGTTCTGGCCCGGCATCAACTCCGACATCTCCAATGTTGTCCGTGCGTGTGAGCCCTGCCAAGTATTACAACCCAGCCAGCAGCAGGAACCCTTCATGAGTGACGACAACCCCACCCGCCCCTTTGAGTCTGTGTCGGCCGACTTTTTCTGTGTGTCAGGAAAGTCCTTCCTTGTTATTGTCGACCGTCTCTGGTTGGCCGGTTGTCATCAAGTGCGGTAATGACACGACGTCTGCCGCCACCATCAGCAAGTTCCGCCACTACTTCCGTGACGTGGGCGTTCCTGTACGCCTGCGAACCGACGGAGGGCCTCAGTTCACAAGCCGGGACTTTGCTGTGTTCCTTGACCGATGGGGAGTCCGGCATGTGGTGTCATCGCCCCATTACCCGCAGTCCAACGGCCACGCTGAGGCTGCTGTCAAATCCCTGAAGCGCCTCATCCTTAAGGTGGCCCCTTCTGGGAACATTGACTGCGAGGCCTTCGACCGGGGTCTTCTTGAACTCCGCAACACACCTAACTACACCGGACGCTCCCCTGCCCAGGTTTTGTATGGACGCCCCCTTCGTTCTTGTGTCCCTGCTCACCCTCAATCCTTCTCCAAGGAGTGGCAGGCCAAGACAGAAGATTGTGATCGCCGAGCCGCCGAACGTGTTCAGGACGTCGTCGCCCGCTACAACGACCACGCCCGTTCTCTCCCCAGGTTGAGTGTCGGCACCCAAGTCCGTGTTCAGGACCCGACCTCCCTACGTTGGGACAAAGTAGGCGTAGTCATGGGTCTCGGTAGGTCACGGGACTACCAGGTGCGGTTACCCAGTGGTCGTGTGTGGTGGAGGAACCGCCGCTTTCTCCGCCCTGTAACAATGCCTTCTGCCGACCCCACCACCAGTGTTGAGTCCCATACCCTTCCCAGTGATGAAGTCCCTCGACGCTCAGAACGGATCCGAAAGAAAAGGTCCGCTCAAGACTTTGCTATGAGCGTATAGGGGGGAGGGAGGTGTATGTATATTATGTATGCTGGATTATATATTATGTATGTATATTATGTATGTGCTCCATTTATGTATTATTTATTCAGACTAGCTAGCAGCGTGTGGCAATGTTATTACCATATGCCACATGCTTAATTAATGTGCCTGGCGACGTATGGAAGCTGCTAATGTCTCACTTGCCATACGTCGTCTATAGCAGTTGACAAGGAGCCTAGCTGAGGAGCGCTACCTCTCTCTGTGTACATATCTCTCTGATCCAGTAAACCGAACCTACAAATCTATACAGGTGTTTGTGTTCTCTCCTGTATATAGAACTATTATTCAGAACCTAACAATCTCCACACGCCTCACACACCCTCTCCCCACGCCTCACACACCCTCTCGCCACGCCTCACACACCCTCTCCCCACGCCTCACACACCCCTCTCCCCACGCCACACACACCATCTCCACACGCCTCACACACCCTCTCCCCACGCCTCACAGACCTCTCTCCCCGCGCCTCACACACCCTCTCCACACCCTCTCCCCTCCCCACACACCGCTTCCCCCGCTCACACGCCTCACACACACACACCCTCTCCCCACGCCTCACCACCCCCTCCCCGCCTCACACACCCCCTCTCCCCACGCTCCACACCCCTCTCCCCACCTCTCTCTCCCACCTCCCCACCCCCTCTCCCCTCACGCCTCTCCCACACACCCCTCTCCTCACGCCTCACACACCCCTCTCCCCACGCCTCACACACCCCTCTCCCCACGCCTCACACACCCCTCTCAGTCTGTCAGTACATTGGCGGGTTAGCTGTTGTATGGCAGGTAGGGTACAAGGGACGGAGGCACCAAGATATTTAAAAGAAGAAACATAGTCAATAATGTTGTTACCTATCTTGAATTTGTTGGGACCGCGTTTGTGGTTACCAGGTTGGTTGTTGAACATGAGTTGAGGTGTGTCTGTGTGTGTTGGTATAGTACTCCTTCGGCCTCGTCTCTGTACTATCAGTCTCGGGGTCACAAGTTAATTACTGTATCTTACCTGTAGTTATGAGACAGCTGGTGGAGCCCGTCTGACACCTATGAATTTAGATGGTGGACGTGGGCCAAGACTTATACCTGACGTAGGGCCGAGAGTTTGTGTACAGTATTGACTTAATTTACTCACCTGGTCCGTACGTTCGTCTTTCCACCTTCAATATTTTTTTCTCACCAAATACCACCTTGTTAGTTCGGGCGGCTGGTCTGTTCTTACTTACTTTGTTATTAATTTTATCGTGTAGAGTTTAGTGCAGGAGGGAATCTGAGGTGTTTGGTAGGGTCACGCTGGATAACACCCTTCTCACGGCTATATAGATGCAGGACTCGAACCCAGGACATAATGGAGAGAGATAGCACCAATACCCCGAGAGAGTTATTCTTCCTATTATCTTATTATTCTTATTTAGGACCATTTGGGGATACAGGAGGTCAGGCGCCGCCATTTTGTTGACGTCTCGGGTCACGACATGGCCGGCCGCCCACAGTGCCACAACACAGAGGGCGGTGGCACTCATTACCCATGGCCAGTAATCAACACTGTTATATATTTTTCTCTTTACGATCTATATGATATTGTGGTCATCATAGTATTACTAATAAGGAAACAACAAATGGAATCATAATTATCTTAAACTCTTTCCAAACATACTGTAAATTTCTCTCTCAAACTCACTTGATCAATTTTTAGAAACAACTTGATCACTTTCCCAAAGCTTGATCACTTCTCCAAAACTTGATCTCTTTCCCAAACCTTGACCATTTTACCTGAGCTGAACACTCAGGAAATATGAAGAAAACCTGACGACATTAGCTTGTTGTTGACCTCTGTTGCCTGTTGTTGACCTCTATTGCCTGTTGGTGACCTCTGTTTGTTGAAGACCTCTGTTGCTCCCTGTTAAGGCTATATAGGTCTCTGTCATGGCTATAGGTCTTTGTCATGGCTATAGGTCCCTGTCAAGGCTATAGGTCCCTGTCAAGGCTATAGGTCCCTGTCAAGGCTATAGGTCCCTGTCAAGGCTATAGGTCCCTGTCAATGCTATAGGTCCTTGTCATGGCTATAGGTCCCTGTCAAGGCTATAGGTCCCTGTCATGGCTATAGGTCCTTGTCATGGCTAATAGGTCCTTTTGTTGGTCAGGTCAACATTTAGGACCATTTGGAAATATAGGAGGTCAGGCGCCGCCATCTTGTTTACGTCCCGGGTCACGACATGGCCGGCCGCCCACAGTGCCACAACACGGAGGGGGGCCTGGTGGCACTCATAATAATAATAATAATAATAATAATAATAATAATAATAATAATAATAATAATAATAATAATAATTAACGGTTTATTGAAAGAGCTTGGCAGCCAGAAGGCTGAAAATATACAGTTACATATTTGGGGAATGGGTTTCGAATTATAAATCATATACAAGTAACATAAGTGATACAAATAAGATATATAATAACTCGATGGGGAAAAGCTCAAACTACAGTGCATTTCAACATAGTGACAGTGCAAGAAGTAGTATTTACTGGGAGTGAATACACTGGTCTATTACAAGTTATTGATAATTTTTACAATGGTTGGGACTGGGCTGTTCTTATAGCGATCAGTTCGTGCACGTATGGGCTGGATGCTGTTGTGGTGTCGAACAGCAATTCTCGGGCTAGGGATCTCAGGTGGTAGTAGGAGCCGGTGTCGAGGATGGTGTAGAAGCTTCTTACCAAATTTGCAGATGAGGTCGTGTTGATGGTCAGTGAGAGTCGAAAGGGTCAGTGTGTTGAGCGCTTCTTGATATGTGGAGTAGGAAGGGGAGAGAATAATCTTGCATGCCCTCTTTTGCACTTTTTCTAGGTGTTTACGTTGTGTGGCATTTAGGGAGGAAGACCAGGTGGGGGAGGCATAGGTGAGCTTGGGAAGTATGAATGTTGTGTAAACACTGAGGAGCTCGGGTGCAGGAACTTCGAGGGACTTGTGTCGGCGGAGGAGGTGGAGACGGAAACTGGAGGATTTGACAACTTCACTGACGTGTGGTTTCCAATTTAGTTTGTTGTCTATGGTGACGCCGAGGAGCTTCGTGGAATCTACCACCTGGAGTGTGTACGGACCTAAAGTAATGGAAGGAGGTGGGACAATGTCGGAGAAGAGGTTGATGTGCATAACCATGGTTTTGGTATGGTTGATGGTGACATGGTTGTTGGTGGCCCAGTTTTGAAGAGTGTTCAATAAATCCTGAAGGGCGGTATAGTTGGGAGTAGAATTGTTGACGCTGATCCCAATGGTGGAGTTGTCGACATATTTCCAGCGAGCGGGGGTTTCTCTTAGGGCATCATTGATGAGCATAAGGAAGCAGAGTGGTCCCATCTTGGTGCCTTTGGGGACGCCACAGGTGAGTGACTGAAAGGTGGAGACAGCCCCTCGGAAGCGTACAGCTTGGCGTCGGTCACTGAGGAAGTCTGTAAGCCATGGTATAAGACTTCTCCGAAGCCCGAGGTCAATAGTTTTGTTGATGATTATATTGTGGTCGACTAGGTCGAAAGCTTTAGTGAAATCAATGAAGGCGACAGCTACAGACGTTTTTCTTTTCTCGAGATGGCAGTATATGTAATCGAGAAAGCTGACAAGACAGTGAGTGGTGGAGGAAGTTTTCATGTTGCCAAATTGCTGAGGGTCTACGACTCCTGCAATATCAGCATAAGCCCAGTCGAACACAAAACTTTCACAGATTAGGCTGGGTAGTGGGATGATTGCAATAGGTCGTAGCTGATTTAAGGATTGTGGGCTGGTTGACTTGGGCACTGGTGATACATAAGAGGTCTTCCAGTCAGCTGGGCATCTGGCTTGACTGAGAGAAGGATTGATGATGGAGCATAGGGGTTTAGCTAGCTCCGGGGAGAACTCCTTGAAAAGTTTCATTGGTAAGTCAATAGGGGTGGTAGAGCGTTTTAATTTTAGTTTGTCCAGGCGTTTTGCTACCTCAAATTCTTCTACTAGGTCAGTGGGAGGGGGGGCTGGTAGGTAAGCAGGGAGAGTGGTTGTGTCAAGCCGGGGGAGCGTCGGGCATATAGCAGCGAAATGGTTGTTTGTTTGCTCAGCTGCGTCAACATTAGTGAGATGGCTAAGGAAGGGGAGGGGGTGTGTCTTATTGTTTAGTCCACAGAGTTCTTTAAGCTTACCATACCATTGACTGATGTTGGTCTGCTTCAGGTGTTGTAATTTGGTTGGGTAGTGGGACTTCTTTGCAGTGCGTATTTCGCGGATGACTCGGTTGCGAAGGGACCTGTAGCGGATGTGGTCATTGAGATGAAAGGCTCTGTCTCTCTGTTGCATAAGTCTTTTGATCCGAGGTGTGATCCAGGGCAAGTCAGCTGGGTGAGATCTGACGGACTTCTCGGGGAAGAAGTGGTGGTGAGCTTCCGTGGTGGTGTTGGTATAATTTATCCATTTGGTTTCCACGTCATCCACGCTAAGTACTTCAGTCCAGGGATGGTGAACACTGCCCGAAGAGGCGCACTGCAGAGTCAGTAATCGGCCTGTCGGTCTTGATGTAGGGTCTCTGTGCTTGAGTGGGAGTGGCAGCTGGGGACCAGAGCACTGATAAGTGTGTGCTACACCCGATAGGAGGCATTGGTTGAGGTGGTTGGTACTGGTCCGCTAAGTCAGTTAAGATAAGGTCAAGGGTATTTTGACCGTGTGTGGGGAAGGTCACAACTTGTGATAGTGATAGCTGGTCCTGGATATCAGTGGTGTCAATTTCATTATAATCCCCACATAATACTAACTTGGCACATGGGTACCTGACTCTGAGGTGGTAATGAGATGATTGATAAGAGTGTCTCTGGTGGGTGAGCGAGGCGGATGGTATGCCACACAGATTATGATGGAACCAGTGTGGCGAGGGTGGGCCGGTGGCACAACACGTACCCATAATGCTTCCACATCTGCTGGGACTTGAACATCCAGGCGTGACGGGCGTAGGTCATCTTGACAGAAGAGGGCAACGCCCCCTCCTCGTCTATGTGAACGAAGGTTGATGAAAGAGTTGATATCCCTCAATATGACACGTTTGAGGCACAATTTGCCAAGCTTCACATATGGCAACGACGCTCGCGGCGGCTGACCTGACTGTAGTTGCCAGCTCGTCAATTTTGTTAGTTAGGGAAGTGACGTTGGATAGCAGTAGAGACGGGAGATCGTACCATATCCGTGGAACTTCAGTGTAATGGTACGGTCTGTCAGGGGTGGGTTTCTCCGGTTTCCTAGCGGAGGTTACGGTCATAATGGGCTTATGTGTATGACGGCCTTGTCTACGGCTACGCGCGTGGAATATGTTCAGTGACTTGAGTCGCACGATAACACTGCCATCAGGATAACCGTTCCCACGCTTTAGATGGTACAGAGTGCGTCGGGAGTAAGTGATTGGTGGCCATCTATTGATATCTGTTGTGGGCGGACGGAAGTGTTTGTCACTGACGGCACTTTGAGGGCCACTGACACTGGTAGACATCTGTTAATATTTGTCAGTCGTAAAGACCGTGGGTCTTTGTCCCTGGTGCTTGGGGTCGCCGACACAGTTTTCACGATATATGTAAACACCGCGGTGGTCCTTGTCACTGGCAATTTAAAGGTGACCGGTTTCCAATTTAGTTTGTTGTCTATGGTGATGCCGAGGAGCTTCGTGGAATCTACAACCTGGAGTGTGTTCGGACCTAAAGTAATGGAAGGAGGTGGGACAATGTCGGAGGAGAGGTTGTAGTGAGAGAGGCAGCCGCTGGGTAATAAGAGCCAATATAAGACCTCATTATAAGTTTTAATGAAGCTGACGTCGCGGTAACTTAATACATGGTTGTGTAGCAGTCGGAGCGTGTGTGAGTCATAACCGAGCAGCGCCTAGGAACTGTTCTTTCGGGTACAAATCTTTCTTTACGTTTACTGGAGCCTTTGTCTGTCTCAGTGTGTAAAAACTATTACTTTCTTTTATTAGCGTTTGTTAGGTACACACATTCTTAGCAATGGTTTACTAGTGAAGAAATCATATTCTTAGTTGTTAATGCTAAGTTCAGCTTCATCTACAAGTTTAAGTTCAGCTTTATTATGTAAGCTTTGCGAAAATGTATTTACCATAGTCAGGATGGAGGATGGAATAAGAGGCTGTGGAGTCAGATTCATCCATCCATCACCCTGAACAACTTTGTAGTGGGTGTGACGCTCTCAAACCACCTTACTGACAGAAAAAGACTTTTATGTCACCTCGCACCTCAACACCCCGCCGCGCTGTGTCCACGAGACCACTGTGTCAACACACTCTGTAAGGGGAGAGACTTTGTTCCTTTTATGGATGAATATTTGTACTGATGGCGGGACTAGAGAAGACAGGATAAGATTACTGAAGGCACACGAGAAAGTATTTGACTTTTTTTTAATATATTTAAGACAAAATTACGCGAATGGTGGTAAAGAGTGTTGTTACTACAGGGAAAAGTAATATTTTTTCTTAAATTTTTGTCGTTACATGAATTTAGTTAGAGAAATTTAAACATGGTATGCAACTAAAAACAAGCCGGAGTGATGAATTAAGTTACACTACAAACAGTTGCCTCGTAAACAAGCGTGAGTTTGTTAGACACTTTTTGTTTCGTGTGTTTTTGCTTTTTTACGGGGATTAGCCCACCCGGGCACAGGTCACCGACCCACATCCGGGCCTGGGGGGCGAAAATTTAATAATAATAATAATAATAATAATAATAATAATAATAATAATAATAATAATAATAATAATAATAACAATAACAACGAACCATAAGGATATACAAAAATGAAAAAAAAATGATCAAGAGTGAGAAACAATATTTGTATGTTGTGTTGTCAATAGTAAGAGAAACAATTGAGACCCTGCAATTGTGTGTAAATGAGGCAGAAAGTCAGATCAACAACCTGGGACTTAGTTACAATTTTCGTGATGCCACATGGCAGCAGGGTCTACCATTAGACAACACATTATGCTTTCAGTATCTTCCCAGGCGGTAGTACCTCCCTGTTTGAGGGCTGCCTACTACCTACTTCTCTTGCTGTACTGGACGTCGCCAAGACTACTGTATGTATCTCAGTCCTATGGAATGATGAACCAGGGCAAATTTGCTTGGATGCGAGAACTGTGTTAGAATCCATGACCATGCATTTACAAAGCTGGAACACACGCACGCACATATATACACAATCGTACATGAGCACTTACACTCACAGAACAATACGTGAGCAAGTAAATACACACACACACACACACACACACGTAGTAATAGCAGCAGCACGCTACTTGTGTTCCACCACTGGCGGCTTAGTGTTAGTCACTGTGAGATAATGACATTAAACACACACATATAATACGAGTAATACCTCATGTAAGTCCTCCACAATCATTTATATATATATATATATATATATATATATATATATATATATATATATATATATATATATATATATATATATATATATATATATACACAGTATGCATATAGCCTCTCTTGTACTGTACATTAATAACAATAATTATAACATGACGCAGGCACCCCGGAACACAAGTCACCCATTTCTCTACTAATCAAGATTTTTTTTACTTCTCTCCAAGAAACTTACCTCCTGTGTGTGGTTGTTTATCTCGCACGACAAACACTGGTGTCGGAGCTGAATGTTTTATTGTATTGTTTTTCCGCCCAGTTAGTGTGTACTGGAGGTAAGTGGCTTATGTTGGAGAGTGTACACACACACACACAATAATAATGATAATAAGAACTCATGCGGAAAAGTTTGCAACACTTGTGGTAGAAAACGGCATAGCACAAGAAGCAATGCGTTTACTAAAGAGAGAATTGTGAGGGCGGGGAAACATGAAGAAGCTGAAGGAGAGAAAATGTTATAGCAAAAGTTGTCACATGTTGAGGACCACAGCAACACCTGCCTTGTGGCTTTACTTGTTGTGTTGTGTTGCTGGTGTTGTGAGCCACCGAGTGTTAGGGACTTTGTGGTGTCCTGGTAATATTAGTATACTCAACTATTATTATATTTGCAACACAACTTAGTATTATGCCAAAGACATATTTAGCATACAGTTAACATTAACCAATTCCTTCACAAATACATATGAGGCGCCTAGAATGGGAACGTAAGCGTCAAAATCACGATTTGGAGATGTGGCCACAGGCGTGTCCACTGGCCTTTGTTCTACATGATCAACCTGACTGAGTGTCGCTTACGCCGCCGCAAGGTCGAGAATTCCATTGGAAGAACACTTAACTACTATACCCAATTTTGTGATATTGATTTATTTTTTACTTTTAGGGGGGGTGGGGGGATGTGGCATATGGGGCTCAACTTTCCACAGGCATCATCCCTTATACGGTCCAACTTTTGTGAAAAGTTTCATTGAAATCCCTGCAGTAGTTTCCATGGTACATAAACTTAAAACTTAAAATGTGATTTACTCAAAAGAGGCGTTTTGGAGATACGTCATTCCCATTATACTGTAATGCCACAGTGTCAAAAGGTTGAAAAAGGTTGTACTTCCCCCAAACTTGTGTGAATCAGAATAACTTACCAGGTCTCTGCCTCACTCACTCACACGCCCGTATTTACTCTAAAATGTCCTTCTATTTTTTTAAGATTTTGGTTTCGTATGATTGTCAATGTTATTGTATGGTGGTCGTGCTGGGGAGGAGGGGGTCGTGCTGGGGGGGCAACTCTAGGATGGTGATGAGTTTTGTGAGGTGCCGTGTTGATCTGTGACTGGCTCAGCTAGTGCTGGTCTTACCACACTTCAGACCTTCACGGCATTGGTTGAGTGTTTGTAAGTTTAAGGCCTTAAGAACATCCTGGTAACCTGTGTGTGTTTGTGTACTTGTGTGTGAACTGTATTGTGTGTATGTATGTATGAATGTATGTGTGTAAAGGTACCACCTCCGGTTTTTTTTGGGGGGAGGGGGAGACCCGTAGCCTCAGAACACAACACAACAACAAACAAGAAAAAATATTCTTCCTGATTACATTTACATATTATCAGCCCTTATCAGCCCTTATCATCCCTCACATTTGAAGTTATTTACTAATTTATATATTTTGAGATTAAGAAGTACCAAGATTTAGTTATGAAGAAAAGTGGATTTGGCCTCAGCTCCTGGCGGCAGGTCGAGAGTCATGCAGGTAAACAACCTTTGCTCAGCGGCCTACAGTACTGACACTCTGGGGGATTCATTTAATCTGGAAGCCTCGATAGTTTCAGGTGTTTTTGCCGTTATAAAGATACTGGAGGTAATTTATCCTTAGGTGGCCAATTTTGGTCATCGGGTAAACTCAGGAGGGGCGTCTGTCATTCTACCTCTTATATTTTCTCAACATTTTCCTCAGCATGCGGTGAATTATAACCAGTTTAGTCTTAAATTACTGCTTGGTGGATGCTCTCGGGGGGTTGAATATGATCCTTATGTCAATACTGCTTGCGTGGCTATTAAAGTATTATGACCGCTTTATTACACAGGTGAGCTGCTGCCCCGACCACACCCATTATCTAGTGTAAACAGTGCTCCACCCTCCCTCTCTCCATTACTCCCCCTGTTTACCCCACCCTCCTATACAGCCCCCATCCTCCCTCTCTCCCTTATCCTCCCTCTCTCTACCATCCTCCCTCTCTCCCTCACCCTCGCTCTCACCCTCACCCTCCCTCTTTCCTTCACCCTCCCTCTCTTTCCCATCCTCTCATACAGTCTCCATCCTCCCTCTCTCCCTCACCCCCTCACCCTTCCTCTCGCCCTCACCCTCCCTCTTTCCTTCACCCTTTCTCTCTCTACCATCCTCCCATGCAGTCTCCATCCTCACATACAGCCTCCATCCTTCCTCTCTCCCTCGTCCTCCCTCCCTCCCTCACTCACATGAATACAAGTTTTCACAATTTCTAGTGACGTAAGTTTTACCTTCCTCTGCCCCCATACACAACTAGAATTAAGAATTCATCACCATTTCACCATGTTTTTCATCATCTTTGTATTTATCTTTTATATTTATTCTTCTATCTCCTTCCCTCTTTCACTATATATCCCAATTATCTTCTCTCGATTGTTTTCTATAGTTGGCCTTCATCTCTCTCGCCTCACCTTCCTTTCACCCCTTGTTTCACCTCGTTCAATTTCTCTCTCATCCTCTCTATCCCTTTTTTTCCATCTCCTGCCTGTCCCTGCCTCTTCCCCTTCCGTCCAGATATCTTCTAAATTCAGAACAAGGTAATAGATCAATCCCTCCCACACGCTGTTGACGGCTCCACCAGGAACCTATTGTGTTGTACAGTAGAGGGAAGGTATAACTAAGGTCGTCTTTGTTGTGTAGGGGAACATGCTCACCCATCCTGCCTGAAGTACTGTACTGGTCGGTAGATTCCGTCCTGGTCCATAGTCATGTGTAAATAATATGATTTTTTTTTTTGGGGGGGGGCTACTTAACAATAGTGAAAAGTGTTGTTATACCGCTTTCGCTCCCGTGTACAACCTTGGTGACAGCTGAGAAAAGCACACACACACACACACACATACACACAGGATAAAGGAAGAACTGAAAGACAGAAAAAGAAGGAGGAATTGAATTATTAAATAATCTCAGAGTGAGTGTTTGTCTCCCGCTCTTGGTAGTGGAAATTCTTTTTACTGTGAGTGTTCCCAGCCAGCCAGAGATTGAAGTGAGGAGAGAGAGAGAGAGAGAGAGAGAGTAAATACCAAATTATGACACATTCTGTTGCTCATATTTGTCTTATTCGTGGCTTCACTCTTACCTCCTCTTCTCTATCTCTTATCTTCTTTCTATCTCTTATCTTTCTCTCAGCCTTTACCACACCATATATTTATCATGCTTTATCACCTGATTACCATCCATGGATTTTTTCTCCCCAGTTAATGTATAAAAGTGTATTTTCTTTCACCCCATAAAATTTTAAGTTAAAGTTTTCTATACATTCTTCCCAAAAATTTTAAGTTTATTAAAAAAAATCATACTCTCTTTGTATTATTATTATTATTATTATTATTGTTATTATTATTATTATTATTATTATTATTATTATTATTATTATTATTATTATTATTATTATTATTATTATTATTATTGTTATTATTATTATTATTATTATTATTATTATTATTATTATTATTAATATTATTATTATTATTATTATTATTATTATTATTATTATTATTATTATTATTATTATTATCGTGAACAACAGAGTAAGTTCCCCCACCTCGCCCACCTGTCTCGTATCTCCCACACACTACTGGGGGAACCTCTCTACCTACCTACCTGTACCTGCCTGCCTGCCTGCCCACTGACCCAACAATTTCAGTATTTTCATTTAGTTGATCTACAAAAACTCCTCTCGCTTAAATTAAACTGAAGTAAAAAAAAATGGAAAATATATTAAATTGTATTGGTTAACTATTTCAGTTATGAATCACAAACTGTAACTATATTAATTCCTTTAGTTTGACAATAACAGTAAACTCAGCATCGTGAGTTAATGAGTTAGAGAAGGTGTAGTAGCTATTAGTGTGATTGTTTGTTGTGTTAATATCAAACACAAAGTGGAAGAACAATATTTTCACTCAACTTTACTTTAATTAAGATCTTACACAACTTATTTACACTTTACTTCGCCAACCGTTAACGCGTATAAATATGTATTAGATTAATTGAACGTATTGGTGCCAACACGTACAGTATATGCTAATGTATATGTAGATCCTTATTAAAATATTTGAGGCTAAGCCGTATGATGCATTACAGGTTATGTATATGTATAGTATCATCTATACAGCATTTGACACACTTCTAGAGAAATTAGTTGAATGTGGATTTATAACAGGTGTATGGCAAGGTTATTAAGACAAGGTAATTAATATATACTATTATTTACCTGTAATTAATGTGTACTATGTGGTTTATCTCGGTGCTGTCCTGATGGTCGGGTTATTTAGTCGTGCCTCAAGTAAGCCTGACAAGCTCACAACCATAATGGATTTAAAACTCCACCTCTAAGTTTATTTCCTTCAATAGTGAACGAATTGAACTGAAGTCTTAAAGCTCTCGCCGACGTGTCTGGAACTTCCCCAAAAGTTTCTCGAGAAGTTGATCTATGAAACAGGGTGGTCGATATTAGTGGATTGATTTTATTTTATTTCTCACCTTATTATTTTGAAAACAATTCATATTTAGTGATATTTCCCCGTAACTTATTTATTTGTTTATTTTTGCTCCCCGAGTCTCCGTCACCTACACCAGGCGTCAGCACAGTTCATCGTACTTACAGAGAGCGGCCATGGTTTTGTGTGTGGTTAGTTACAAGTTCCCCTGTGTGTGTGTGTGTGTGTGTGTGTGTGTGTGTGTGTGTGTGTGTGTGGACCTCAATTCCCGAAAGTAAAATGGTGAAGGAATTCAGCTAAGATAACTTTCTTAACCAAATGTCAATCATTTGTCGTCGGTTGTTGAGCCAAGCAAGAAACAACTTGGAAAATATGAAACGATTCTTTCAGATATTGTGGCTCAAAGTTAAAGAGTTTGTTAACTCTATCATCCAAGAAATATGAAGTGTGTATTTATATACCAGGTGTTACACTGTATCTCAACACTGTATTCCTGGACCTTTTTATAGCAATTCAATAAAAGTGTATGTGAATGTGTTCAGGGTGACGCTGGGTGTACTATATGAGAAGGTTAAGTGATACACATATACGGTCGATATATATATATATATATATATATATATATATATATATATATATATATATATATATATATATATATAAAGATAAGTTTATTATTTAGTTTTATTGTTCGTATAATAATTTGATCAATAGTTATATAAATATTGATTGTAATTTACATTTACCTGAATATATAGTATAATCTTTCTGTTTCTTCTTAAAATATCTCTAAATCATAAGAGAATAAACTGGAAGGAGGAATATTTACCTGAGATTATTTTCCTTCCTGTCGTCTGGTTCTTTCCTCCTACGTAAGCTCGAGGGATATCAGACTAGAGGGAAATATGTGGAACCTGACAATATACTTCGTAAAAGAGGATTATATGTGGAGTTTTGTCGACGTTTTTGTGTGTGTGTGTGTGTGTGTGTGTGTGTGTGTGTGTGTGTAACAGTAACCACTACTACCATTATCATCCTCCACAACCACATCTATCACTATAAACATCCCCACTACCACCACTACCATTACCAACATCACCACCTCCATCACCAACAACAACTACCACCACCACCACCACCACCACGACCAGCACAAACAACAACTACCACCACCACCGCCAACAATAACCACCACCACTACCACCACCACCAACAACAACCACCACCACCAACAACAGCAACCACCACCACCACTACCAGCACAAACAACAACTACCACCGCCAACAATAACCACCACCAATACCACTACCACCAACAACAACCACCACCACCACCACCACCCCTACCACCACCACCACCAACAACAACAACAACTACCACCACCACCAACAACAACAACCACCACCACCAACCACCATTCACTTTAATGTTACAGCCTCAGAAAACTGAATACACTCACCCAGTTCTCTCCAAATTATATACCTTTTCCTTCCTGAACCTTCGACCAATATCATTTATCCTCAGTATATTTCTCGAAGCTATTCCATGTTTATTTTTTTCCCTCCCTTCATCCTTTCCCTTTTTCCAAACTGTCATGAACATCTTTACTTTCTCATTTTATGGGTTGATAGTCTCCTGGAGGAGTTCCTTGGAATAGAAAAAGTTGGAGACTCACTATTTTTCTGGGTGTGTTTTTTTGTGTATGTGTTTCTTTGTTTGTTTTTTTTTACGTTTTTTTTTTACGTTTGAAGAATATCGACTAAGGAACACTGGGAAGAAGGAAAGGTTTACAGTGGATCAGATTAAAGTGGATGGGGATTAAAATAAAGGGTTTGGCTTTAGATCATTTACTTATCTCCATAGTCCCGAGGTAGACAGACAGACAGACAGAGATAGAGAGAGATAGAAAGAGGGAAATACAAAGATAGAGTGAAGGAAGAAAACCAGAGAGAGAGAGAGAGAGAGAGAGAGAGACTATTAATCACAAAGGAATATCTCCAGACCATAACATTGTAGGTTGATCGGTCCTTCAGGCTTCAAATAAAAGGGTAAAACGTTCTTAAATCAGACTCTTGGTAACTACTATAAACTCCTTCTTTTGTGAACGTCACCAGAGTGTCAGCTGGGACAAGGAACAGCAGCAGGAAGAGTTGGGTCTTTTTGTTAATTCTTTTTTCTTATCACAGTGTTGTCTTTTTTCTAACTGGAACAGGACTTAAGAGAAACGTATAATATTTATCCCTTGTTTTTCGAAGTTTTTAAGTGTTGAATTGTTAGATGTTTTCCAGCTCATGTTAACTTTAATCTGCCGTCTACTGCGGCCTAACTTGATCAGAAGGAGAGTTGTCTATAAAGTTAGAAGCCAGTCAACAATGCGATTAAATAAGATTAGGACTCGCCAAAATTTAGTCTTAGTTGCGGTTTTGTTATATTATATTACGTTACGTTATGTTATTTTTATGTTTTGTTATGTTAGGATAGGATAGGTTAGGTTAGGTTAGGTTAGGTTAGGTTAGGTTAGGTTAGGTTAAATTAGGTTAAATTAGGTTAAATTAGGTTGGCTTGGGTAGGGATGGGGCAGGTGACGTCAGGATAGACTAGAAGTGGGTTTCATTTATTTAATCACCCGACACTGCTGAGGTAAGATTATTGTTGTCCCTTGATAAAAACACTAATTATAATAACACGGTAATGACTCTTGAGCAAACTTTCCAAATCGTAATAGTCACTGACAAGATTTATAAACATTTAAGAAATTTAGTTTGTCCAGCGACCTTTATGCATTAACTAAGTCGTTACCTTTATGAAACGAGATGCTAAGAATAGTTGGTATGGGGAGGGGAGGGGACGTGAGGCTAGTAAGGGGAGGGGTGGCGTGAGGTTGGTACGGGAAGGGGAATAGATGAAGATTTTTGGCCTCCCAAAATTCTCTAGAGCCGTAGTTGGTATGGGGAGGGGAGGGGACGTGAGGCTAGTAAGGGGAGGGGTGGCGTGAGGTTGGTACGGGAAGGGGAAGGTGGGCCATGAGGTTGGTATGGGGAAAGGGTATGGGTGGCGCCAGATTGGTACGAGGAGGGGGATGGGGGTGTGAGATTGGGAAGGAGGGGGCGTGAGGTGGGTGACGGGGAGGGGGAGGGGGCGGAGGTAGGCATGGGAGGGGAGGGGGCGTGGAGGTAGGTGATGGGGAGGGAGGGGGGCGTGAGGTAGGTGGCTGGGAGGGGAGGGGGCGGAGGAGGCACGGGAGGGGAGGGGGGCGTGAGGTAGGCATGGGAGAGGGAGGGGTGGAGGTGGCATGGGAGGGGAGGGCGTGGAGGTAGGTATGGGGAAGGAGGGGGCGTGGAGGTAGGATGGGGAGGGGGGAGGGCTGTGGGAGGTAGGCATGGGAGGGGGAGGGGGGGTGGAGGTGGGGGTATGGGGAGGGGGAGGGGGGCGGGAGGGGAGGCATGGGGAGGGGGGGGCGTGAGGTGGGGAGGGGAGGGGGGGTGTGGAGGCCGGGGAGGGGAGAGGGGGGGCGTGGAGGTAGGTTCAGGAGGGGAGGGGGGCAGGCATGTGAGGGGAGGGGGGTGGGAGGTAGGCATGGGGGAGGGGGTGGGAGGTAGGTACATGAGGGGGAGGGGGGCGGAGGTAGGTACGGGGGGAGGGGGGGCGGAGGTAGGCATGGGAGGGGGAGGGGGGGCGGAGGTGGTGTACAAGGAGGGGGGAGGGGGTGAGGTACGGGAGGGGGAGGGGGCGGGAGGTAGGTACGGGTAGGGGGGAGGGGGGCGGGAGGTGGCATGGGGGAGGGGAGGGCGAGGTAGGCATGGGAGAGGGAAGGGGGCAGGTAGGTACGGGGAGGGGGGTGAGGCATGCATGGGAGGGGTGGGGCGGAGGTAGGTCCGGGGAGGGGGAGGGGCGGAGGTTGGCATGGGAGGGGGAGGGGGGCGTTCAGGTATGTACGGGGAGGGGGATGGGGGCCTGAGGTAGGTTCGTGGAGGGGGAGGGGGGCGTGAGGTAGGTACGGGGAGGGGGAGGGGTGGCGTGATGCCATATGAAAAATTTATATATATACTGACGTTATAGTTATCTCGGTCAGACCGTAACATTTACTCGCCAAAACCCAAGACCCCTTGACAAGACCTCCATCATCACCTGCCCATTTAAGACTCATCCTTCCTGGAAGACGGTCCTCAAAGTCTAAAACGTGCAGAAGATCTTGTAGTTAGTGTCTTGCTCGGCCTTCTGGAGCCAGGGAGGAGAATGCTAGCTAATTAACAGACCTCCTGGGACTTACACCAGCAAACTAATGGACACTTCCGGAAAGAGAGATAGAGATAGATCACGTCAAGGATGGTGTGAATAATATTGTGTTTAAAGTATTCACATATCACTTAACATATGTATTGTTGATGTTAATATGAAAAATTAGCCAAGAATCAAGTTATTTTCACTGTTCAGGAAGTTGAGTTTAACTATTTCAATCTTAAGCATTTGATAGTAAACTGTTAAACACATTCGTCAATTCGCTTAGAGAGAAAAGAAGAGGAAGAAAGAACTGAGAGAGTTAGTCTTTCTCCTAACAAGGTTCGCTTCTGTCTCGTGAAGGTGTAAGTTACCTGCTGGGGGGAGGGAGAGACCCGTCCTGCGTCTGTTTGTTGGTTCATCCTGTATGTCTGTTTTCGACGAGGGTAACTTAAGACAATGGCTACCAGAATAATATATTAACCTCGACACAAAACTTCAAGCTTCATTCATTTTGTTTTAATTTACAGGATGGAAAATTGATTTATCAGAGTAAAACTTGTGTTGACATAAAAGGGAATATATTTACCTTGTCGCCAAATGGGGGAGAAGACCGTGTGCAAGTTTCATTCGCGCGTACGTAAATCTCTCTCTCTCTCTCTCTCTCTCACCAACGCCTAGCCCCGCGTCTCAACCCTCTCACAACCTGCCAGGCCTGACTTTGTACACCTGGCCGAGTCAGTCACCATTACTCAGGTGTTGTGTGTCGCCTCTGCTGCTGGACTGTTTCACTAACACTCTCAACTGCCTCACAACTTGCTGCCGCGTCTTGAAACTTGTGAAATGCTGGTCCCCCCCCCACCCCCCCGCTCTCTCTCTGCCCTTTTTAATTTTCTTCTTGTTTCTCTTAATTATCACATCATCTTTTTTATTCAGTTTCTTCTAATTCTCTTTTTCCATTAATTGTGGAGAGAGAGAGAGAGAGTGTGTGTGTGATGACCACTAATAATAACTCGTTATCGCCAACTCTCCACTGTCAGGTGGCCAATCTACCTCCTCTCAATTACCACTCTTGATGTTCAGTCTGGTAAAAAACACTTTCCCAGCCAATCACAATGTATTATGCTGCTGCTGTGTGTGTGTGTGTGTGTGTGTGAACAAAACAATATTAAGTACACCAGGCCAACAGTCTGCTTCACCATCCATTTAGAGCTTAGCGGATAGAGTTGGTGTGATCAGCAGAATGTGTTACTGAGGGCAGCACCAGGCGGGACACAGTGTTTGGCAGACAACATTACCTGGTGGTCATTATGATCATCACAGATAATCCAGGAAATCCCTTTACAAGTCGAGAGCATTATGTTTCATCGGATTTATTTCTCACACGGGATTATGTGAAATGTGTAAAAATGCCATAATAATATCTATCTATCTATCTATCTATCTATCTATCTATCTATCTATCTATCTATCTATCTATCTATATATCTATATATCTATATATCTATATATATATATATATATATATATATATATATATATATATATATATATATATATATATATATATATATATATATATATATATATATGCACATTGTGGAACCCTGTATGGTTAATCAAGAAAGACGAGGAAACAGTAAATATTAGATGTGAGCGATTATTTGAGTCGTGAGGTTTTATTACTTGCGTGTTGACACTGGCTGTGAACTGTTGGGAGTCAGAGTTAGAAATAAATATGGATTCAGGAAATGGTTCCATTTATGACTTGTCGAATGATAAAAAAGGAGCTGAAGAACCTGTAAAAAATTTCCTGTAACTTTACATATAGTTCTCTTAAGCTGTGTATTGCCTGTGTGTGTTATGGTAGTTCTCCTCACAGCAGTGAACAAAAGGGTGAATAAAATTGGCTGGAAAAGAGCTTGTCATAAATGATTTCTGACAAGAGACTGGTATAAATCATGTTATAAATGTCAAAACTGTCATAATGAAATCACAAACGTTACAAAAATTAAATACAAGTGAAAACCATGAAAATACCATTGACTAAAGCTGTTTCAAGTTAAGTTCTTTTGCAGCATTGTGTTTAGGTCAGATATGGAAAACTAAAACTAAAATAAAGCTTCAATTTATATGTTGGCAGGAAACAATATTATCTATTATACTCGACACAGCTTACTTTAACAGTTCTTACCTCTACATGGTGAATATGTCTGCATACATCAATAGCATATAATGACAATTATATTGTATAAGATAACTTTGACAAACAACCTGATTAATTTTATACAATGATAGTAAAACCTTTTGGGTTTTTGACACATTAACACCTTTATAATATATGTCCAAACCTGAACACTTATTAGAGTCATTGTGTATACCTGTGATTGTTAATTATATTTATTAGCCAGGTATGTGTACAGTAAGGATGTAATCAGCCAACTTATTGCAGCAAAGTTCTACACAGATGATCAATATAGGATCACAACATGTTATATACTGTAGTTTAATATAGCGCCAAGCGGCAAATACACCCCATAATTAACACGCATTATAAAGGAGAATTTCAACATGAATATTCATCATATTACAAAGGATTAATGAATATGTAAAATAAAATACACAGCTCTGATGAATTAATAGTTTAGTGGTATTGTTTCAGTGTAGAACGTTACAACACTCATTTAAGAACAATGTTCATTCACTTCAGGTCATTGAAGAACATTATGTAACTCAAGTGATGAACATAATTTAACTTAATTGTAGAACAATGTACAATTGTGTAGAACGATGTATAACTCAGTGTAAAAGAGAATAACAACCGAGAACGTGTTGGCAGATCACAGTTAGGCCTGGAAGTGACCTTTTTGGTGAAATTTAAAATGAAATTATATTGTATAGAGTTCCAATACAACCTAACCTAACCCAACTTAACCTAACCTAATCTAATCTATGTTAAGGTTTAGGATTACGTTCAATCTTACGTTTTCTAGGTAATTTAAATTAGGTTAGGTTAGGTTAGGTTGATCCAGCTGGCAAGAGATTATAGTGAGTGTTTACTTAACTGATTGATCTGCCCAGCGAGCGTTGTTTGTGATTGTTAACATTAGTGAAAGGAACATTACCAATGTCTGGGATGGTAAACACACCCAGCTGTTTGTCTCACGTAAACAGACACAACTTGTACCTGGGCTAAGGAGGGTAAACCACACAGACGATATCGTAATGTAAACAAACTCTCTACTCCTGCTGGTGAACATAACTCTTGTGTTACCTGGCCTGACCACGACTGATGAGTACCATTATGAATACCGCTATAAGACTTGGGTGGTGAGAGTAGTTTTATCTTAAAGCAAAAGGATTTAAACCATGATATGATGAGGTTCGTATATTCTAGTAAGAGTCACGATTCTTACTTTTTCTGGGTCGACTCATCTGCTTCGTCCCCTCGACCTCTGTCTCATTAGTTCCCAATATTAAATCTCTTCTCTGGCGACCACCACAACATTCCTGGAGTAGAATTCTCTGTACAGCACACAGCAGTTTTTTCACTTGATGCACAAGAACAAGAAGAAAAGTTAATTAACCACAAGGTGTTAATGGTGTTAGTGTTGTTTTCGTGGTGCTTGTTTACATTGTGATGGTGAGGTCATAGGTCACAGTGCTGCAATAGTGATATAAACAACCGTCTAACAGTTTATTGGATTATTAAATATATTTGACCTATAATAGAGTATTATGGGTCATACTTCACGTCTCAACCTTGATCAGTTTCCTCCCACAGTGTCTGACTTAAGCCAATTATTTCCTGATGATCCCTTAATAACGAGGCTGATGACCTGTTAAAGGATAAGAAACATTTATGTAGACATTATGTAGACACGTTATGTGTATGTATGTAGCCGGAGCGCTGCTGCAGGCTTATGTCCCCGCTGATAGAGATTACAACACCGTACGTGTTTATGTACAAGTTTATTAAACTGAATTATTGTTTTGTATACTAGTGCAGACGGGAGGGGGGGAGCACGTGGGGTAAGTGGCTCTTCTTTTTTTCAGTTATCTTCTTGAGTCACACAGGTGGGAGGGGGAGGGGGACTGTGTGTGTTAGTAGAGGGTTAGTAAATATCCCTTGACGAAAAAATTCCCGATCTAGTCTTCCTCTTCTAACTCTTACGACAAGCAAGACAGCGAAGAAAATATCATAACAAAAGAACAGAGGAACGCCCATGCATGCGTAGTGTCAACAAAGGCTGTAAGAGACTGCTCCTTAAAATTCGTATTTCTGACGAATTCAGCGAGTCTACCAATCCCAGCCTGTGCAGACAACTATAGTAAGACCCAGTTATCAGCACAGTGGCATATTTTTTTTTTTACTTTTGGACTTTGTCATTTTTGGGGGATAAAACATCTGGTCCTACCACCCGATCCCGCTGAGCAAAGTTTTTCAAGTTTGCGCATGCGCAATGTGATAGTGTGACGTAGCAG
>NW_024717572.1:0-17499 GCF_018991925.1 Homarus americanus | reverse complement strand
CTCTGACATTCCCAGATACACCACTGACAATTCCCCAGGTGCACCACTGACACTCCCAGGTACACCTCAGACACTCCCCAGGTACACCTCTGACAATCCCAGGTACACCCCCTGACACCCCAGTGTGTACACCCCTGAAACCCCAGGTACATCCCAGATACGCAAAGGTACACCTCTGACAATCCCAGGCACACCTCTGGCACTCCCCAGGCCAACCTCTGACACTCCCAGGCACACTGCTGACACTCCCAGGCACACCTCTGACACTCCCAGGCATACCTCTTGACACCTCTAGGCACACCGCTGACACTCCCAGGCACACCCTTGACACTGCCAGGTACACCCTCTGACACCCATGTACACCCCAGACACTTCCAGGCACACCAGACACCCCAGGTACACCTCAGACACTCCCCAGGCACACCCCACACTCCCCAGGCACACCGCCGACACTCCTAGGGTACACTGCTGACACTCCCAGGTACACCTCTGACACTCCCAGGCACACCTCTGACACCCCAGGCATACTTTGACACTGGTGTACACCTCCGATACTCCCAGGCACACCTCTGATACCCCAGGCACACACCTCTGACACTCCCAGGAACACCTCCACACTCCCCAGGCACACCCCTGGACACCCCAGGCACACCCCACACACATAGGTACACCTCAGACACTCCCCAGGTGTACACTCTGACACTTCCAGCCACACCCCTGACACTCTCAGGAACACCTGACACCCCAGGTACACTCTCTGACACTCCCAGGCACACCTCCTGACACCCAGCACACCTCTGACACCCCAGGTACAACTTCTGATAATTTGTGCACACCTCTACAATTCCCCAGGTATACTCTGACACTCTGGTACACCGCTGACACTCCCAGGTACACCGCTGACACTCCCAGGCCACCACTGCTGACATCTCTGTGCCACACCCCCCCTGACACTCCCCAGGCACACCACTGACACTGCAGGCACACCCTCAGACACTCCCCAGGCACACCTCTGCTCACCCCCGGTACACCCCTGACACTTCCATGCACACCCCTGGACACTCCCCAGGTACACCCCAGACACTCCCAGTTGCACCTCTGACATTCCCCAGGTACACCTTTGACACTCCCAGGTACACTCTCTGGACACTCTGAACACTTCAGACACCCCAGGTACACCCCAGACACTCCCAGCTGCACTCTGACATTCCCAGGCACAGTCCCTTGACACTCCCCAGGCACACCGATGACACTCCCAGGCACACTGATGACACCCCAGGCACACCTCTGATACTCCTGCATACCCCTGACACTCCCAGGTACACCGCTGACACTCCCAGGCACACTGCCGACACTCCCCAGCACACCTGACGCTCCCAGGCACACCACCTCTGACACCCCAGGCACACTTCGATACTCCCAGGTATACCCTCTGACACTCCCAGGCACACCGCTGACACTTAGGCACACCAAGGCTGACACTCCCAGGTACACCCCTGACACTCCCCAGGTACACCTCTTGACAATAATGCAGGTACACCTCAGACACTCCCCAGTACACACCTCTGACACTTCCAGCCACACCTGACACTCCTTGCCTGACACCCCAGGCACACCTCTGACACCCCCAGGCACACCTCTGACACTCCCAGGCACACCTCTGACACCCCAGGCACAACTCTGATACTCCCAGGTACACCCCTGATACCCCAGTATACCTCTCTGACACTCTGGCACACTGCTGACACTCCCAGGTACACTGCTGACACTCCAGGTACACCGCTGACACTCTAGCCACACCCCTGACACCCCAGGTACACCACTGGGACACTCTGCAGGCAGTCCAGACATTCCCCAGGCAGCACCTCTGACACTCCCTTGGCACACCGACACTTCCATGTACACCCCTGACACTCCCAGGCACACCCTAGACACCCCCAGTTGCACCTCTGACATTCCCAGGCACACCTTTGACACTCCCCAGGCACACTCTCTGACACTCCTAGTAAGTACACCCCAGACACTCCCAGGTACACCCTGTACACTCCCAGTTGCACCTCTGACATTCCCAGGCACACCTTCAATTTGGTACACCGATGACACTTGCACACCGATGACACTCCAGGTACACCTCTGATACCCCAGGCATACCTCTGACACCCCAGGCACACCGCTGACAGTCCCAGCACACCGCTGACACCCCAGGCACACCCCTGACGCTCCCCAGGTACACCTCTGACACCACAGGTACACCTCAGACACTCCCAGGTACACCCTGACACTCCCCAGGCACACCAAAGACACTCCCCAGGCACACCGCCGAGCTGCAGCCAGGCAGCACCTCTGGACACTCCATGTGTACACCCCAGACACTCCAGGCACACCAAAGGCACCCCTAGGTACACCTCACAGACACCTGCAGGTACACCTCCTCAGGGACACTCCCAGGCACCTCTGACCACTCCCTCGGCACACCCCGACACTTCCAGGCACACCCCCGGACATCCGAGTACACCTCTGACACCCCAGGCACACCCCAGACACCCCAGGCACACCTCTGACACCCCCAGGCACACCTCCGAAATTCCCAGGCACACCTCTGATACCTGAGGCACACGCTTCTGACACCCTGGGTACCTCTGACACTCCCTGGTTCACCTCTGACACTCCCCAGGTACACCTCTCTGAGACTCCCAGGCACACCTCCGAAACCCCAGGCACACCTTCTGATACCTGAGGTACACCTTTGACACTCCCAGGTACCTCCTGACACTCCCCTGGTTCACCTCTCTGACACCCCAGGTGCACACTCTGACACTCCCCAGGCACACCACTGAGCCTCCCAGGCACACCTTGACACCCCAGGCACACCTCTGACACCCAGGTACACCTCTGACACTCCCAAGTACGCCTTGACACCCCAGGTACACCTCCGATATCCCAGGTAAACCTCTGAAACTCCCAGGTACTCCTGACACTCCCAGGTACACCTCCGATCCTCCCAGGCACACTCCGAAACCCCAGGTACACCTCTGACACTCCCAGGTACACCTCCGATATCTCCCAGGTAACACCTCTGACACTCCCAGGTACCCTCTGAAACTCCCGCATAAACCCGACACTCCCAGGCACACCACTGACACTCCCCAGGTACACCTCTGACACCCCCAGATACTGGTACACCTGCACTCCCAGGTTCACCCCTCTGCATACCCAGGCCACCCTGACACTCCCAGGTACACCCCTCAGGCACTCCCAGGTACACCCCAGACACTCCCAGGACACCTCAGACACTCCCAGTTGCACCCTGAATTCAGGTACAACCTTGACACCCCAGGTACACCTCTGACACCCCCAGGTACCCTCTGACACCCCAGGTACACCCTGACACTCCCCCACGTACACCCTGACACTCCCACGTACACCCCTGACATCCCCAGGTACACCTCTGACACTCCTGCACCTCTGACACTCCTGCACACCTGACACTCCCAGGCACACCACTCAGACCTCTGCAGCCAATCTCTGGCACTCCCAGGTTCACCCTGACACTCCCAGGTACAACTTGACACTCCCAGGTACACCTCAGTACCTTCCGGTACACCTCTACACTCCTAGGACATCTACACCCCAGTTGCACCTCTCTGACATTCCCAGGTACCCTGACCCTGCACACCCCTGTCAAACTCCCAGGCACACCCTGGCCACCCCAGGCACACCACTGACCACCCCAGGTGCACCACTGACACTCCCAGGTCCACCTCACACTCCCAGGTGCACACCTCTGACAATCCCAGGTACACCCCGACACTCCCAGGTACACCTCTGACACTCTGGTGCACCTTGACACTCCCAGGTACACCGCTGACACTCCCAGGTACACCGCTGACACTCCCAGGACACCCCAGACACTCCCAAGTACACCCATGAATGCAGTACACCTCAGACACTCCAGGTACACCTCAGACACTCCAGGTACACCTCGACACTCCCAGGTCACACCTCAGACACTCCTGGTACCTCTGACACTCCCAGTTGCACCCCACATTCCCAGGTACACCTTGACACTCCCAGGCGTACACCCTGACACCTCCCAGGCCACTCTGACACTCCCAGCACCCTCAGACACCCCAGTTGCACCTTGATACCCGGTACACCTTGACACTCCCAGGTACACCTCTGACACCCCAGGTACACCGCTGACACTCCCAGGTACAACCTCTGATACTCCCAAGTATACCTCTGACACCCCAGGTACACCTCTGACACCCTAGGCACATGACACTCCCAGGTAACCCCTGACGCTCCCAGGCACACCCTGACACCACAGGGATACCTCAGACACTCCCAGGTACACCTCTGACTCCCAGGTACACCGCTGACACTCAGGTACACCCTGACACTGCCAGGTACACCTCTGACACCCATGTACACCCCTCAGACACTCCCAGGTACACCAAAGACACTCCCAGGTACACCTCAGACACTCCCAGGTACACCTCTGACATCCCCAGTGCCACCTCTGACACTCCCCGGTACACCCCCTGACACTTCCAGGTACACCCTCTGACACTCCCAGGTACACCTCTTGACACTCCCAGGTACACCTCAGACACTCCCAGGTACACCTCTGACACTCCCAGTACACCTGAAACTCCCAGGTACACCTCTGATACCTGAGGTACACCTTGACACCCAGGTACCTCTGACACTCCTGGTTCACCTCTGACACTCCCAGGTACACCTCTGAGACTCCCAGGTACACCTCCGAAACTCCCAGGTACACCTCTGATACCTGAGGTACACCCAAACCTCCCAGGTACTCTCTGACACCTCTGTTCACCTCTGTCCCCACCCTACAACTCCGCCACCCCACACCCCAACACACCCCACCCCCTGATACGGTGCACACCTCCTGACACCCATACTCCTCTGACACTCCCTGCATACACCCGACACCCCAGGCACACCACTGACACTCCCAGGCACACCCCACACTCTCCAGACACTCCCAGACACTCCCCAGGCACTCCTCTGACACCCTGAGGTACCTTGATGCCCTGCACTCCTCTGACACTCCCCCAGGCACCCCCTGACACTCCCAGCGCATCCTCCTCTGACACTCCCAGACACACCTCAGACACTCCCCAGCAGGCACACTCTGACACCCCTGAGGCACTCCCTCTGACGCCCCAGGCACACACCTCTGGACACTCCCCACGCACACCCCTGACACCCCCAGATACACCACACTGACACCTATGGCACCTCTGACACTCCCTGGCACACACCTGACACCTGCACACCACCAGACTCCCAGGAACACCTCCTGCACTCCCAGGTTCACCTCCTGACAATCCCAGGCACAACTCTGACACTCCCCAGGCACACCCCAGGCACCCCAGGCACACCCTCAGACACTCCCAGGACACCTCAGATACTCCCCAGTTGCACCTCTGACATTCCCAGGCACACCTGACACTCCCAGGCACACCCCCCTGACATTCCCAGGTGCCACCTTTGACACCCCAGGCACACCTCTGACACCCCAGGCAGCCACCCCCAGACACCCCAGGCACACCCCAGACACACGTAGGCACACCCCAGGCACCCCAGGCACACCCCTAACACCAGGTACACCTCTGAGACTCCCAGGTACACTTTTGACACTCCCAGGTAAACCTCTGACACTCCCAGGCACACCTCTGACACTCCCAAGTACACCTCTGACACTCCCAGGTACACCTCCGATACTCCCAGGTACACCTCTGACACTCCCAGGTATTCCTCTGACACTCCCAGGTACACCTCACACACTCCCAGGTACATCTCTGACACTCCCAGGTACACCTCTGACATTCCCAGGTACACCACTGACACTCCCAGGTACACCTCAGACACTCCTAGGTACACCTCTGACAATCCCAGGTACACCCCTTGACACTCCCAGGTACACCTCTGAAACCCTTGGTAAGTAGCCATCCCTCAGACACTCCCAGGTACACCTCTGACAATCCCAGGTACACCTCTGGCACTCCCAGGTACACCTCTGACACTCCCAGGTACACCGCTGACACTCCCAGGTACACCGCTCACACTGCCAGGTACACCTCTGACACTCCATGTACACCTCAGACACTTCTAGGTACACCTCAGACACTCCCAGGCACACCTCAGACACTCCCAGGTACACCTTTGACACTCCAAGGTACACCGCTGACACTCCTAGGTGCACCGATGACACTCCCAGGTACACCCCTGACTCTCCCAGGTACACCTCTGACACTCCCAGGTACACCTCTGACACTCCCAGGTACACCTCTGACACTCCCAGGTACACCTCCGATACTCCCAGGTACACCTCTGGATACTCCCAGGTACACCTCAGACACTCCCAGGTACACCTCTGACACTCCCAGGTACACCCCTGACACTCCCAGGTACACCTCTGACACAAGTAGGTACACCTCAGACACTCCCAGGTACACCTCTGACACTTCCAGCAACACCCCTGACACTCTCAGGAACACCTCCGACACTCCCAGGTACACCTCTGACACTCCGAGGTACACCTCTGACACTCCCAGGTACACCTCCGAAACTCCCAGGTACACCTCTGATACTCCGAGGAACACCTTTGACACTCCCAGGTACTCCTCTGACACTCCCTGGTTCACCTCTGACACTCTCAGGTACACCTCTGAGACTCCCAGGTACACCTTTGACACTCCCAGGTAAACATCTGACACTCCCAGGCACACCTCTGACACTCCCAAGTACACCTTTGACACTCCCAGGAACACCTCCGATACTCCCAGGTACACCTCTGACACTCCCAGGTACTCCTCTGACACTCCCAGGTACACCTCACACACTCCCAGGTACATGTCTGACACTCCCAGGTACACCTCTGACATTCCCTGGTACACCACTGACACTCCCAGGTGCACCACTGACACTCCCAGGTACACCTCAGACACTCCCAGGTATACCCCTGACACTCCCAGGTACACCACTGACACTCGCAGGTACACCTCAGAAACTCCCAGGTACACCGCTGACACTCCCAGGTACACCTCTTACACTCCCAGGTACACCACTGACACTCCCAGGTACACCTCTGACACTCCCAGGTACACCTCTGACACTCCCAGGTACACCACTGACACTCCCAGGTACACCTCTGACACTCCCAGGTACACCTCCGATACTCCCAGTTACACCTCCGATACTCCCAGGTACACCTCTGACACTCCCAGGTACCTCTGACACTCCCCTGGTTCACCTCTGACATTCCGAGGTACACCTCTGATACTCCCCAGGTACACCCTCTGACCCTCCCAGGTATTCCTCTGATGCTCACAGGTACTCCTCTGACACTCCCCAGGTACACCTTTGACACTCCTAGGTACACCTCTGACATTCCCAGGTACACCACTGACACCCCCAGGCATACCCTCTGACACCCCATACACCCCCTGACACCCCAGGCACACCTCTACACTCCCAGGCACACCTCAGAAATTCCCCAGGTACACCCTTACACCCCCAGGTACACCACTGACTCTCCCAGGTACACCTCTGGCACTCCCAGGTACACCTTTGACACTCCCAGGTACACCACTGACACTCCCAGGTACACCTCTGACACTCCCAGGTACATCTCCGATGCTCCCAGATACACCTCCGATACTCCCAGGTACACCTCTGACACTCCCAGGTACTCCTCTGACACTCCCTGGTTCACCTCTGACACTCCCAGGTACACCTCTGATACTCCCAGGTACACCTCTGACCCTCCCAGGTATTCCTCTGATGCTCACAGGTACTCCACTGACACTCCCAGGTACACCTCTGACATTCCCAGGTACATCACTGACACTCCCAGGTACACCTCAGACACTCCCAGGTACACCTCTGACACTCCCAGGTACACCGCTGACACTCCCAGGTACACCCCTGACAATCCCAGGTACACCCTTGACGCTCCCAGGTACCACTGCGACACTCCCTGGTACACACGTGACACTCCCAGGAATACCTCATATACTCCCAGGTACACCACAGACATTCCCAGGTACACCACTGACTCTCCCAGGTACACCTCAGACACTCACAGGTACACCTCTGACACTCCCAGCTACACCTCTGACACTCCCAGGTACACCACTGACACTCCCAGGTACACCTCAGACATTCCCAGGTACACCACTGACTCTCCCAGGTACACCTGAGACACTCCCAGGTACACCTCTGACACTCCCAGGGAAACCTAAGACACTCCCAGGAACACCTCTGACACTCCCAGGTACACCCCTGACAATTCCAGGTACACCCTTGACATTCCCAGGTACACCTCCGACGCTCCTAGGTACACCTCAGACCACTGCCAGGTACACCTCTGACACTCCCAGGTACACCTCAGACACTGCCAAGTACACCTCTGACACTCCCAGGTACACCTCCGATATTCCCAGATACACCTCTGACACTCCCAGATACACCCCTAGACACTCAGGTACACCTCTGACACTCCCCAGGTACACCCCTGACACTTCCATGTACACCCCTGACTCCCAGGTACACTCAGACACTCCCAGTGCACCTCTGACATTCCCAGGTACACCTTGACACTCCCAGGCACACCTCTGACACCCCAGGCACACCTCTGACACCCCAGGAACACCTCAGACACTCCCCAGTTGCACCTCTGACATTCCCAGGTACACCTTTGACACTCCCAGGTACACCTCTGACACTCCAGGAACACCGCTGATACCCCAGGTACACCTCTGATCTCCCAGGTATACCTCTGACACTCCCAGGTACACCGCTGACACCCAGGTACACCGCTGACACTCCCAGGTACACCCCTGACGCTCCCAGGTACACCTCTGACACTCGCAGGTACACCTCAGACACTCCCAGGTACTCCTCTGACACTCCCAGGTACACCGCTGACACTTGTGCCACCGCTGACACTGCCAGGTACACTCCTGACACCACATGCACACCCCAGACACTCCAGGTACACCAAAGACACCCCAGGCACACCTCAGACACTCCCAGGCACACCCTTGACACCCCAGGCACACCTCTGACACTCCCCGGTACACCCCTGACACTTCCAGGTACACCCCTGACACTCCCAGGTACACCTCTGACACCCAGGCACACCTCTGACACCCCAGGTACACCTCTGACACTCCCAAGCACACCTCTGACACTCCAGTACACTCTGACACCCCAGGTACACCTCTGATACTCCCAAGTACACCTCTGACACTCCCAGGTATACCTCTGACACTCGGAACACCGCTGACACTTCCCAGGTACACCGCTGACACCCCAGGTACACCGCTGACACCCCATGTACACCCCTGACACCCCAGGCACACCCATACTCTGCAGGTACACCCCAGACACTCCCAGGCACACCTCTGACACTCCCCAGGCACACCCATGACACTCCCAGGCACACCCCAACACTCCCCAAGTACACCTCTGACACTCCCCAAGTACACCTCTGACACTCCCCAGGTACACCCTGACACCCCAGGTACACCTCTGACACTCCCAGGCACACCCCTGACACTCAGGTCACACCCCCAACACTCAGAACACCCACACTCCCAGGTACACCTCTGACACTCCCAGGCACACCTCTGACACTCCCAGGCACACCTCTGACACTCCCAGGTACAACTCTGATATCCCAAGCACATCTCTGATAATTCCCAGGCATACCTCTGACACTCCCAGGAACACCCTGACACTCCATGCACACCTCTGACACTCCCAGTACCTCTGACATTCCCAGATACACCACTGACATCCCAGGTGCACCACTGACACTCCCAGGTACACCTCGACACTCCCAGGTCACACCTCTGACAATCCCAGGTACACCCCTGACACTCCCAGGTACACCTCTGACACTCCCAGGCACACACTGACACTCCCAGGCACACCTTACACTCCCAGGCACACCTCTGACACTCCCAGGTACACCGCTGACACTAGGTGCACACCTCTGATAACTCCCAGGTACACCTCTGATACTCCCAGGTACACCTCTGACACTCCCAGGAACACTCCTGACACCCTCCAGGCACACCGCTGACACTCCCAGGCACACCGCTGACACTGCAGGTACACCTCTGACACACGCAGGCACACCTCAGACACTCCCAGGTACACCTCTGACACTCCAGGTACACCCCCAACACTCTGAGGAACACTCCCACACTCAGGTCCACCTCTGACACTCCCCAAGTACACCTCTGACACTCCCAGGCACACCTCTGACTCTCCAGGTACAACTCTGATAATCCCCAGGTACACCTCTGATACTCCCAGGTACACCTCTGACATCCCAGGAACACCCCTGACACTTCCAGGCACACCGCTGACACTCCCCAAGTACACCTCTGACACTCCCAGGCACACCTCTGACACTCCCAGGCACAACTCTGATACTCCCAGGCACCTCTGATACTCCTGTATACCTCTGACACTTCCGAACACCGCTGACACTTCCAGGCACACCGCTGACACTCCCAGGTACACCTCTGACAATCCCAGGTACACCTCTGGCACCCCAGGCACACCTCTGACACTCCCCAGGCACACCCTGACACTCCAGTACACCCTGATACCCCAGGCATACCTCTGACACTCCCAGGCACACCGCTGACACCCGGCACACCTCACACTGCCAGGCACACCTCTGACACCCATGCACACCTCAGACACCCAGGCACACCCCAGACACCCCCAGGCACACCCCTCAGACACTCCCAGGCACACCTCCTGACACCCCAGGCACACCGCTGACACCCTAGGCACACCGCTGACACCCCAGGCACACCCTCTGACACCCCAGGTACACCTCTGACACCCCAGGCACACCCTGACACTCCCCAGTACACCTCTGACACCAGGCACACCTCCGATACCCCAGGGACACCTTCGAACCCCAGGCACACCTCTGACACTCCCAGGTCACACCTCTGACACTCCCAGGCACACCCCTGACACTCCCAGGCACACCTCTGACACACGTAGGCACACCCCAGACACCTGCCACACCTCTGACACTTCCAGCTGCCACCTCTGACACTCCCAGGAACACCTCCTGACACCCCAGGTACACCTTGACACTCCAGGTACACCTCTGACACTCCAGGTACACCTCTGACACCTCCCCACCAGACACTCCCAGGTACACCTGACACCCCGGCACACCCTGACACTTCCATGTACACCCCTGACTCCAGGCACACCTGAAGACCCCCCAGTTGCACCTCTGACATCCCCAGGCACACCTTGACACCCCCAGGCACACCTCTGACACTCCCCAGGCACACCCCAGACACTCCCCCAGGCACACCCTCAGACACCCCAGTTGCACCCTGACATTCCCCAGCACACCTTTGACACTCCCTGGCACACCTCTGACACTCCCCAGGAACACCGCTGACACTCCCAGGCACACCCTGATACTCCCCAGGTATACTTGACACTCCCCAGGCACACCGCTGACACTCCCCAGGCACACCGCTGACACCCGGTACACCCCTGACGCCCCAGGCACACCTCTGACACCCGCAGGCACACCTCAGACACTCCCCAGGCACACCTCTGACACCCAGGCACACCGCTGACACCCCAGGCACACCGCTGACACTGCCAGTACACCTCTGACACCACATGCACACCTCACACCTCCAGGCACACCAAAGACACCCCAGGCACACCAGACACCCCAGGCACACCTTGACACTCCCAGGCACACCTGACACCCCGGCACACCCCTGACACCCAGGCACACCCCTGACACTCCCAGGCACACCTCTGACACCCCAGGCACACCTCCTGACACTCCCAGGCACACCCCTGACACTCCCCAGGCACACCTCCGAAACCCAGCACCCCTGATACCCTGAGGCACACCTTGACACCCCAGGTACCTCTGACACTCCCTGGTTCACCTCTGACACTCCCAGGCATACCTCTGAGACTCCCAGGCACACCTCCGAAACTCCCAGGCACACCTCTGATACCTGAGGTACACTTTGACACCCAGGTACCTCTGACACCCTGGTTCACCTCTGACACTCCCCAGTGCCACTCTGACACTCCCAGGCACACCTCTGAGACCTCCAGGCCCCTTGACACTCCCCAGGTACACCTCTGACACTACTGCACACTCTGACACTCCAAAACGCCTTTGACACTCCAGGAACACCTCCTGATATCCCAGGTACACCTCTGAAACTCCCAGGTACTCCTCTGACACTCCCAGGCACACCTGATCCTCCCAGGAACACCTCCTGGAACCCCAGGTACACCTCTGACACTCCCAGGCACACCTCCGATACTCCCAGGTACACCTCTGACACCCCAGGTACTCCTCTGAAACCCCTGGTATAAACCTGACACTCCAGGCACACCACTGACACCCCAGGCACACCTCTGACACCCCCAGACACACCTCAGACACCCAGGTACTCCTCTGACACCCCAGGTGCACCCCTGACACTCCCAGCCACACCTCTGACACCCCAGATACACCTCAGACACTCCCAGGCACACCTCTGACACCCCTGAGGTACCTCGACGCTCCCAGGCACACCTATGACACTCCCACTACAACTCTGACTCTCCCAGGCACACCGCTGACACTCCCAGGCACTCCTCTGACACTCCCCTGGTACACACCTGACACCCCAGGCACACCACTCCAGACCCCAGGCACACCCTGGCACCCAGGTTCACCTCCTGACACCCCAGGCACAACCCACACCCCAGGCACACCCCAGGCACCCCAGGCACACCCCAGACACCCCAGGGACACCCCAGACACTCCCAGTTGCACCTCTGACATTCCCAGATACACCTTGACACCCCAGGTACACCTGACATTCCAGTCACACCTGACACTCCCAGGTACACTCTGACACCCCAGGCACACCCCAGACACCCCAGGCACACCTCTGACACTCCCAGGCACAGCACTGACACTCCCCAGGCACACCACTGACACCCCAGGCACCACCCTGACACCCCTGCACACCTCAGACACTCCCCAGGCACACCTCTGACAACCCAGGTACACCCCTGACACCCCAGGCACACCTTGACACTCCCAGGCACACCGCTGACACTCCCAGGCACACCGCTGACACTCCTAGTACACCGCTGACACTCCAGGCACACCCCAGACACCCGGTGCACACCTCTGACACTGCAGGCACACCTCTGACATTCCCCAGGCACACCTCACACCCCAGGCACACCTCAGATGACCCCAGTTGCACCTCTGACATTCCCAGGTACACCTCTTGACACCCAGGCACACCTCTGACACTCCCAGGTACAACCTGATACTCCCAGGTACTCTGATACTCCCAGGTATACCTCTGACACTCCCTGGTACACCGCTGACACTCCCAGGCACACCGCTGACACTGGCAGGCACACCTCTGACACACGTAGTACACCCCAGACACCCCAGGCACACCTCTGACACTTCCAGGCACACCCCCAACACTCTCAGGAACACCTCCCACACTCCCCAGGTCCACCCCCACACCCCAAGCACACCTCGACACTCCCATGCACACCCCCACACCGGCACACCTCTGACACTCCCCGGCACATACCTGACACCCAGGCACACCCTGACACCCCAGGCATACCCTCTGACACTCCCAGGAACACCCCTGACACCCCAGGCACACCTGACACCACCAGGTGCACACCCTGACATTCCCAGATACACCACTGACACTCCCAGGTGCACACCACTGACACCCCAGGCACACCCCAGACACTCCCCAGGCACACCCCACAATCCCAGGCACACCTCTGACACTCCCCAGGCACACCTCTGACACCCCAGGCACACCCCTGACACTCCCAGGCACACTCCTGACAATCCCAGGTACACCTCTGACACTCCCAGGTACACCTCTGACACTCCCAGGCACACACTCTGACACTCCCAGGTACACCTCTGATACTCAGGTACACCTCTGACACTCCCAGGTACACTGACACTCCCAGGTACACCCTGACACCGCCAGGCACACCTCCTGACACCCCATGCACAACCTCTGACACTCCCAGGCACACCTCTGACACCCCAGGCACACCCCTGACACTCCCAGGCACACCTCTGACACTCCCAGGCACACCTCTGACACTCCCAGGCACACCTCTGACACCCCAGGCACACCCTCTGACACTCCCCAGGCACACCCTCTGACACCCCAGGTACACCTCTGACACCCCAGGTACACCTCTGATCCTCCCAGGCACACCTCCGACACTCCCAGGTACACCTCTGACACTCCCAGGTACACCTCGATACTCCCAGGTACACCCTGACACTCCCAGGTACACCTCTGACACCTCCTGCATACACCTGACACTCAGGTACACCACTGACACTCCCAGGCACACCTCTGACACCCCAGACACACACCTCAGACACCCCAGGCACACCTCTGACACTCCCAGGTACACCCTGACACTCCCAGGTACACCTCTGACACTCCCAGACACACTCAGACACTCCCAGGTACACCTCTGACACCCCAGGTACACCTCTGACACTCCCAGGCACACCTCTGACACCCCAGGCACACCTCTGACACCCCAGGTACACCTCTGACACTCCCAGGTACCTCTGACACCCCAGGCACACCCCTGACACTCCCAGGTCCACCACTCAGACCCCAGGTACACCTCTGACACTCCCAGGTACACCTCTGACACTCCCAGGCACACCTCTGACACACTCCCAGGCACACCAGCACCCCAGGCACACCTCCCACACCCCAGGTACACCTCAGACACTCCCAGGTGCACCTCTGACATCAGGTGGCACACCTCTGACACCCCAGGTACACCCCTGACACTCCCAGGTACACCCCTCTGACACTCCCAGGCACACCTCTGACACTCCCAGGTACACCTCTGACACTCCAGGCACACTTCTGACACTCCCAGGTACACCTCCGATACTCCCAGGCACACCGATACTCCCAGGTACACCTCTGACACTCCCAGTACACCCTCTGACACTCCCAGGTACACCCCTGACACTCCCAGGTACACCTCTGACACACGTAGGTACACCTCAGACACTCCCAGCACCTCTGACACTTCCAGCTACACCCCTGACACTCTCAGGAACACCTCCGACACTCCCAGGTACACCTCTGACACTCCCAGGTACACCTCTGACACTCCCAGGTACACCTCTGACACTCCCAGGTACAACTCTGATACTCCCAGGTACACCTCTGATACTCCCAGGTATACCTCTGACACTCCTGGCACACCGCTGACATCCCAGGCACACCGCTGACACTCCCAGGCACACCGCTGACACTCCCAGGCACACCCCTGACACACTCCCAGGTACACCACTGACACTGCAGGCACACCCCAGACACCCCAGGCACACCTCTGACACTCCCAGGTACACCTCTGACACTTCCAGGTACACCCCTGACACTCCCAGGTACACCTCAGACACTCCCAGTTGCACCTCTGACATTCCCAGGTACACCCTTGACACTCCCAGGCACACCTCTGACACTCCCAGGTACACCCTCAGACACCCCAGGCACACCTCAGACACTCCCAGTTGCACCTCTGACATTCCCAGGTACACCTTGACACTCCCAGGCACACCTCTGACACTCCCAGGTACACCGCTGACACTCCAGGCACACCTCTGATACTCCCAGGCATACCTCTGACACCCCAGGTACACCGCCGACCCAGGCACACCGCTGACACTCCCAGGCACACCCCTGACGCCCCAGGCACACCTCTGACACTCACAGGCACACCTCAGACACCCCCAGGCACACCTCTGACACTCCCAGGTGCCACCGCTGACACTCCCAGGTACACCGCTGACACTGCCAGGCACACCTCTGACACCCCATGTACACCCCAGACACTTCCAGGTACACCAAAGACACTCCCAGGCACACCCTCAGACACCCCAGGCACACCTCTGACACTCCCAGGTACACCTCTGACACTCTGGCACACCCCTGACACTTCCAGGTACACCCCTGACACCCCAGGTACACCTCTGACACTCCCCAGGTACACCTCAGACACTCCCAGGTACACCTCTGACACTCCCAGGTACACCTCTGAAACCCCAGGTCACACCTCTGATACCTGAGGTCACACGCTTGACACCCCAGGTACCCTCTGACACTCCTGGTTCACCTCTCTGACACTCCCAGGCACACCTCTGAGACTCCCAGGTACACCTCCGAAACCCCAGGCCATCTCTGATACCTGAGGACACCTTGACAACCCCAGGTACCTCTGACACCCCTGGTTCACCTGACACTCCCAGGTACACCTCTGAACTCCCAGGTACACCTCTGAGACTCCCAGGTACACCTTGACACTCCCAGGTACACCTCTGACACTCCTGGTACACCTCTGACACTCCCAAGTACGCCTTGACACTCCCAGGTACACCTCCGATATCCCAGGTAAACCTCTGAAACCCCAGGTACCTCTGACACTCCCAGGTACACCTCCGATCCTCCCAGGTACACCTCCGAAACTCCCAGGTACACCTCTGACACTCCCAGGTACACCTCCTGATATTCCCAGGTACACCTCTGACACTCCCAGGTACTCCTCTGAAACTCCTGGTATAAACCTGACACCTCAGGTACACCACTGACAATTCCCAGGCACACCTGACACCCCAGATACACCCTCAGACACTCCCAGGTACTCCTCTGACACTCCCAGGTGCACCCCTGACACTCCCAGCCACACCTCTGACACTCCCAGATACACCCCAGACACTCCCCAGGTACACCCCTCTGACACCCCTGAGGTACTCCCTGACGCTCCCAGGCACACCTCTGACACTCCCACGTACAACTCTGACATCTCCAGGCACACCGCTGACACTCCCCAGGTACTCCCTCTGACACCCCTGGTACACACCTGACACCCCAGGCACACCACTCAGACCTCCCAGGTACACCTCTGCACCCCAGTTCACCCTGACACCCCAGCACAACTCCCCACACCCCAGGCACACCCCAGCACCCCAGGTACACCCTCAGACACTCCCCAGGACACCTCAGACACTCCCAGTTGCACCTCTGACATTCCCAGGTACACCTTTGACACTCCCAGGTACACCTCTGACACTCCCAGTTACACCCCTGACACCCCAGGTACACCTCTGACACTCCCCAGGTACACCTCAGACACCCCAGGCACACCCACACCCCAGGTACAGCCTGACACTCCCAGGCACACCACTGACACCCCAGGCACCACTGACACCCCAGGCACACCCCAGACACCCCAGGCACACTCTGACAATCCCAGGTACACCCCTGACACTCCCAGGTACACCTCTGACACCCCAGGCACAACCACGACACCCCAGGTACCTAACAAAAACCCGTAACCAACAAATTCACCCCC
>NW_024717571.1:0-11648 GCF_018991925.1 Homarus americanus | reverse complement strand
CAACCACAACCATGCCACTACCACCAACACCACACCACTACAACCACCATGCCACTAACATCATCACCACCACGACACAATCACCACCACCACGCCAATACCACCACCATCACGCCACTACCACCACTACCACGTCACAATCAACACCACCGCTAATATAAGCACCACCTCTCCACTACCAACACCACCCCTACCACCACACCACTATCACCCCCACCACGCTACTACCACCACCACCACCATGCCACTATCACCATCACGCCACTACCAGAACCACGCCACTACCACCACCACCACGCCTCTACCACCACCACCACGCCATTACCACCACCCCCTTGCCACTACCATCACCACATTTCATAATGGCCAGTGTTAATACCAGGCAAAGATAAAGAGCGGTGAAGGTGATGAGTTGGAACATCTCATCCCTTAGAAAACGCTACCCTGACCTACACCACAAAGTTGTGACTGAGGACATCGATATTGTGTGTCTGCAGGAGTGTCTCACACCTAATGGTAAGCCCCCACCCAGTCTGCCCAATTATGTGTATTATGATCCTAATTCTACTCACACATGTTTGATGTATGTTAAGAAGTCACTCCTGCATGTACCTCTTGTATCCAAAAAGACTACCAACCTTCAGTACCATGGGATCACTATCCACCTGGGCAACTCCACACTCAACGTGCTAAACGCCTATGCTCCCTCAGATCAGCTTCAGTACACAGATCTCCCAAACTTTTTACACACTGAGCCCACTGTCCTGATGGGTGACCTGAATACTAGACACAAGAAATTAGGTGACTCCACCACTAACACCAATGGTAGGAGACTTATCTCACTTCTCAGCGCATATGATGTTCAAATTATAGGTAATAATGAACTAACACACATCTATGGCGGGGGTCTAGACAAATGTATTGGCTTTAATCTATCATACACAACTCATAGCTCTGATGTTGTCACTGATCTTATGTCTGACCACAGCCCAATCCAAGCTAGTATACATGTAGCCAATGACACCCCCACTGGTGGTAAACTCAACAGACGTAGAATCACAGTCAAGCAAGAACATGAAAGCCAGATCATAGACTTCATCCATGACTGGTACAAGGACTACCAAAGTTTCCATGACGATCTGATAGATAGGACTTATGCATACTTCACCAACAATGCCTCCACCAAAAACGTGGTCAGCATAATGGGAACAGGCAACAGCAGTGCTATAATGACCCTGAGCTGAAAAAACTCAGGGCTAGGGTCAGGAGGGTGGGTAAGGGTTACAGACAAATTAGAACACCTCAAATGTTACAATTGTATCAAGCTTCCCTTGCTGCTGTCAGGGAACGTGTAAACGAACTCACACAAAATGCATGGGAGACATATGTCAACAGCCTGAACCAACACACATCCCTCAGCAAAGCCTGGAAAGACATAAACATAATCAGAGGTAAAAACAGAAGACACGTCTCCCATCCAAACCCTCTGCAAAAGTCGAATGAGCTAATAACAAAGTGGGTTCATGTGTCGAGCTATGACATGTTACAAGCTAAGACTCGGGGACTCCTTGATGCGAAGTCTGTAGAGAGAAGTAATCTTATTAGCTTTATGCTGGGCAAACAGCACGATGAGTGTGATGTTCCATATACTGAGTGGGAGCTTGACGCCGCCCTCGCCAGGGGTAGGTCTACTTCCCCTGGAGAGGACGGAGTCACCTACAACATCATTAGACTACTAAGGCGCGTGCCAGGCAATCCATTGTTGGTATTGTACAATATGAGTCATGCCGAGGGCCAACTACCCACATCATGGACCAGCAGTATTGTTGTGCCAATACCGAAACCAGGACAGCCTGATGCCTTTCGTCCCATATCACTAACCAGCTGCCTGTGTAAAACCTTTGAGAGGATGGTTCTTGGCAGACTCTTATATAGAATCAGAGAACACATGTCTCTAACATAAATGGCTTCACCCATGGTAAAGGTGTACATAATTGCATCACCACATTCCTAACTGTGCATGGTGATGAAAGGCACAGATACACCACATTTCTTGACCTAAAAGCTGCATTTGATATTGCAAATAGGCAACTGATATTGTACGAACTAGCCAAAATGGATATAGGAGGTAGGCTGTTACACTGGATAAGTGGTTACCTAACCAACAGAAGGGCTGCTGCACTGTTTCAGGGTTACAAAAGTGAAGTTAAAGATATGCAACTTGGTACCCCTCAAGGTGAAGTACTTAGCCCCACTTTGTTCAATGTTCTTATGAATGCATTATTAAATTTAATACCAGACAACCCCAACAATATCTGAATCAGCTATGCTGATGATATTCTTATACATACTAAAACTCATCGTGAAATGCAAACCACCCTGAACCATGTATATGCAGCCTGTGAGAACCTCGGTCTTATTATCTCCACTGAGAAAACTAAGGTGTTCAACAAACAAGCTGGTAACGGCAAACGTGGCCCCGCCAAGTTCAAGATAGGTAACAACACTATTGACTATGGTTCTTCTTTTAAATATCTTGGTGTTTCCGTCCCTTGTACCCTACCTGCCATACAACAGCTAACCTGCCAATGTACTGACAGACTGAGACCTCTTAGAAGTGTAGCGGGGTACAGCCCGCACTCTGGTGCTAATATTAGAATTGTTAAAACAATGTACCTAGGCTATATAAGATCTTTGATAGATTACCACGCACCAGCCCTGGTCATTCGTGACAGGAAAGGCGTTGACAAGCTTGAGAAAATGCAAAATAAAGCCCTCAGAATTATCCTAGGATGTCCCATGAGCACTAAAGTACTTAATATGAGGAAAGAACTAGGTATACCCAGTGTTAAAGATAGAATAATTGAAGTCAACCTCATGATAGCCCTGAGGCTTCTGCGTGGTGATCCTGATAACATTGTTTCCTTAAAATTGCTAGAATGTATGAACCATGGGACTACTGAGTCTAAATGGATCCAAACTACAGCTACATATATGAAGATGTTTGGACTAGACCACCTGTACAAAGTTGAGACACAACAGCGCTTCCTGCCACCGACGTATCCGCCTAAAAAATTAATTATACAAAGCATTTATCTCCAACACACTGCCAAATTGAGAGCTCTTGAACACATACACACTCTACAGACTGATGATAATATCACACAGACCATCTACACTGATGGATCTCTAAACACCGCCTGTGGGAGGGCTGGAAGTGCTATTGTTGTGACTCAACCTGACGGTAATATAATTGAGAAAGGAGTTAGAATTAACAACTGGGCATCCACTCTACAAACTGAATTAGTTGCCATACTCACAGCTATTAAATTCATTGAAACCACTGTTACTGACAGTCTCATCATCACTGACTCTCTATCCTCACTACATGCCCTTGGTACCCTCGACTCAGGTTGTCACGCTCGTGTCTCTGAAGCCAGACACAAATATGCGAGCCTTGTTGACCGGGGTGTCAGGGTCAAACTGTTGTGGATCCCCTCTCACATAGGCCTCATAAATCATGACAGAGTTGATGCCCTCGCCAAACTCGCGTCTAACAAAGACACCGTTGAATACAATTTGGGTCTGTCAAAAAGAACCCTTAAAACTGTAATTAGGAAAGAACTTATTGATGAGTTTGACGCAAGTAGACAAGTGCAAACAGGCACTAGTCGATCCATAGGTTACCATGATGAGATGTATGAAGTGAAACATGTATATGGAGCAAGTAACAAGATCACTCGATTACAAGATGTTGTAACCGCTAGATTAAGGTTAGGATATAAGTACCTTTGGCAGTATGTTCCTCAAGCAGATGTAAACAAAAGTAAATGTAAAGTGTGTGGCCATACATATGGCCACACACTTGAACACTACGTCCTCGACTGTGTGAAGATAGAACCTTTTAGGGACAGGTCCAAGCACACTGTGTGTGAAATGGCACAACACTTCATCTCTAATGGCAAGATAGCCGACATATTAAGACTGTATCCACTTTTTTGCACTTAGTAACTATATCAATTCTCATGTACAGAACCAAATGCGCAATGTGCTTGAATACCTCCCACGTAAATGTGAATAACAAAGTGTGAGGCCAGACATACTGCCTCACACGCCTGTTCTCACGCATTTGTGAATAAGTTACCCTTTATGTATAGAACTAAACAAATAATGTAAATGAAATACTGTGTAACTTTCAGTGCCATAATATCCTGACAACGGGGGTTAATTATTATGACCCTTTGTAAACCCTACTCTGTAATCCTTTTGCGCTACCGCTCACAGGATGAGTGTGGGGTGCACAATAAAGTAGCCGCTGCAAGCGGCAAAATCAAAATCAAAATCATCACCACTTCACTATTACTACCATCAGGCCACTACCCCCACCACCACACCACCACCACAACATCATACCACTACCACCATACTACCACCACCACACCACTATATCCACTACCACCACGCTACTACTACTTCACCACCACCACGCTACTACCACCATCATCACGTCATTACCAAACCTCCGCATTTCACAACCACCACTATGTCCTTAACCACCGAAAGGAACTGAAGAACATAACAACATAGAATGGAGAAGCACGGCGGGCCTATTGGCCCGCCACTGGAGCAGTCCGTTTACCCAATCTATTGCTCGCCAAGCATCAACCTATGTTTGACTATTGGCGTATTCGAGTTAATGATGATGTTGGCAACTTATTCCATTTATTCCACAACTCTGTTTCCAAACCAGTGTTTACCTATTTCACGCCTAAATCTAAATTTGTCTAATTTAAAACCATTGTTACGAGTTCGCTCCTGGTTGGATAGTTTGAGTACCTTTGTAATGTCCCCTTTGTTTAGCCCTGACTTCCACTTATACACCTCTATCAGGTCGCCCCTCGCTCTACGTCTCTCGAGGGAGTGCAAATTAAGGTGCTTTAACCTGTCTCTATACTCAAGGTTCCTAATGCCCGGGATTAGTCTTGTCATTCTCCTCTGAATTCTTTCCAATGATTCTATATCCATTCTGTAATACGGTGACCAGAACTGAACTGCGTAATCCAGGTGTGGTCTCACTAGAGCAAGATACAGTTTCAGGATGACCTCGCTAGTCTTGTAACTAACACTCCTTTGTATGAACCCAAGTACTTTATTAGCCTTGTTACAAGCAAAAACACATTGTTTACTTGGCTTAAGGTTCCTACTTATCATTACTCCTAAATCTCTCTCGCAGTCGGATTTCTCTATGGTGTCTGGTTTCCCTGTTTACATCTCCTATACTGAGTACTTTACATTTATCCACGTTTAATTTCATCTGCCATTTTTCAGACCATTCGAAAAATTTGTTTAGATCTTCCTGTAGTTTTGCCGAGTCCTCGTCAGATTTAATAACACGTCCTATTTTAGTGTCATCAGCAAATTTACTTATGTTGCTGTCTATGCCGATATCTATGTCGTTTATGTATATAATAAATAATAATGGTCCAAGTACTGAGCCCTGGGGAACTCCACTTGTGACGTTGCTCCAATGGGACTTAGTGCCTTTAATGCTCACTCGCTGTTTCCTGTCCTGTAACCACGCCCTAATCCATTTAAGGATGTTACCTTTGATGCCATGAGCTTCTACCTTTCTAATTAGTCTTTCGTGGGGGACTCTGTCGAAGGGTTTGCTAAAGTCGAGATATACCACATCATAATTGTGCCCCTCGTCCACCTATTCGAAAACTGATGAAAAGAATGTTAATAGATTAGTTAGACAAGAACGTCCGCTTGTGAAGCCATGCTGGGAATCATTGATCAATCAGTGCTTCTCCAGGTGATTTTGAATAGAGTTTGAAATGATTGCTTCCAGTAATTTGCCTACTATTGATGTTAGACTGATTGGGCGATAGTTAGAGGATAGTGATCTATCCCCCTTCTTGAAAATCGGTATTACATTCGCTATCCTCCAGGATTCTGGTACTACACCTGTTTTTAAGGACATGTTAAACAACTTAGCTAAGGGCATACTAAGCTCTTCCTTACATTCCTTTAATACTCTGGCAAATATCTCATCGGGACCAGGTGACTTATTAGGCTTTAGTTTGTCTATTTGCTTACTAACATCGTTACTAGTCACTTCTATCTCGCTTAATTTGTTTTCTTCACTATCTCTGAATAGAGTCGGTGCCTCGGGTATCATGTTTAAATTTTCGGTGGTGAAAACTGTTGAAAAATATTTATTCAAATTATTGCTCATTTCTCCGTCGTTATCAGTGAGCTCGCCGGTATCTGACCGTATTGGTCCAATCTTTTCTCGTGTTTTAGTTTGATACATTTGGTAGAATCCTTTGGGGTTTGTCTTCGCCTCCCTTGCTATCCTTACCTCATTATTCCTCTTGGCTTTCCTTATCTCGGTTTTAACCCTACTCGCCAATATCTTATAATAATCCTGGAGGTAAATTTCGCCACGCTTTATCCTTCTACCTATAGTCTTCCTTTGGCTAATGATGTTCTTTAAATAATAATTTATCCATTTATGGTCATTGTTGTCTGATCTGAGTTTTTTGTATGGTATGTTCTGCCTCTGTGCATTGTAATGAGACAAATCTCACAAGAAGAAGATTACATATAAATAGAATATTGATAGTATAAGAGTATAAAGAGAGGAAGATTTTGGTAGCGTGGCCGTGATAGTTATTTACTCTTATCGTACACTGGTCGTGTCTTACACGTCAATACACATCAATCACGTTCCTAAAGGCGACTTCTTAAACACTGCTTCGTTACAACTCTTTATTAATCACGAACATGACATGGACACATTAATAACACCTTCTATTGAAGTTACTAGGACATTATATTTACGTTACTAGGACATCATATTACGTTACTAGACACTCTGATTCTCGGACACGAACATGAAATGAATACACTTCCCATGTAGGTAACTCATCCCATGGAAAGCTCTGACAAACACTCACGTGACCTAGGGGAGGCCTAGCAGGTAGTCCTGGGTTGTCTCTATGGGAGACTGCTTAGCTGGGCGCTGGAGGGAAGTCTCGGTCCAGACCGGAGGCGACTTGCCTCCGGCCCTTGACTTCTCTCGAGCAGGCCTGGTGGTGTAGTAGCTGGCCACCTTGTTACAAGACAACTCTCTCTCTGCGAATTCCCGAGGGAGGACCAGGACGTCCGATATATTGGGATGCGAGCCGTCAGGTTCAGCTGGCCGGGGGGGGGGCGGCGAAGGGTCTCCTTACATTTGACCTCGCAAATGTGAGGTCAGGTCTGGACTTTTCAGAACTATCTGGGAAAGTCATCAGGTGGGGCCGTGTGTATATTGGGAGAGCAACCGTGAGAGTTCCCCTACACTTGACCTCCCAAACGTCGGGTCAGACTGGAGTTTCTGAGATGTAAGGAGAAGTCATCAGGTGGGGCCGTGTGACACGAGAGGCCCTGGTTGATTTGTGGCCCCTTGAGTTGGGCTCCAAGGGTTACATTTGACCTGGCTAATGTGAGGTCAGGTCCAGCCTTTGTTCAGAGAGTAGGTTATTGTATATTGGAAGAGAGTCGGCTGGTGCCTTCTTACATGTTTTGTTGGGGCCACATGTCACATGGGAGGAGAGCTAGGCTGATTTACAATCCTTGGTCAACCGCAGAGTTACCCTATACTTTTGACCTCGGCTAATGTCGGGTCAAGTCTGGCTTTCCTCGCGATGTAAGCTGTGGTCTGACAACCCCTCACTACACCTCCCGCCAAGACCAAAGCTTTCATGCTCAGAGAACTGATGATACATTTAAAGTAGACAGTAACATCATGTGCAGTATCTAATATAGTCCCTCAGGCGATAATGCATCCTTACATTTTACAAATTATAACATTAGAGATGTATGTTTTTCTACTGGCATAGTTTGATCTGACAAAGCTTACTATACCTCCCGCCAAGATTAAAGCTTCTATGACAGGAGAAAAAAAATAAAATACATACACAGTAATTGAACATAGAGTGATCTAAAGATCCTTCATATCTAGCATAGTGTCCGAGGTAAACTTGCAAATCACATTCTACAAACAAAAACAGGTGTTACATTGCCTAACCAGGCCGTGTCAAAATAATAATTCATCTCAGTCAGTAAATGGCTACAACATTGAGTTTGGTAATACAAAACATTGATCAAATGAACTCATAGAAAAAGTGACTAATCTTTTTAAAAAAACATTCTTTGTAGTACATGTTAACAAAAATCAGAGAATTAAATACAAAATACAAAATGCTCCTACTTCACATGTTAGGGTGTTATATCTTTTTATTACACATCAGCAACATCAACAACATCAGTACATTTGTTGGGTTCAGCATGGCTCAAGTCCTCCATCCAGCTGGTATCTGAAAATAAGGAATGCTGGCAGCACAACGACGGTAGTCGATTGGTCCTTCTGATTATCCACCTTGTCATCGTCGACTTTCTTCTGATGTCAGCACAGCGTCTCTTCTGTCTTCACATAGCACGTTTCTCTTTCTTCAATACCGCACTTTGTAGGTCGTGTCACCACATCTGACTTCTTCTCACTTCCTCCTGGTTTCTATAATATTCCAGATGATTTTTCTGTTCACCTGCGCTTCCTCTACGTTTAGAGCATTTTCATATTCCAGATGAATTTTCTGTTCATCTGCGTTTCTTTATACATCTTCATTTTCATATTCCAGACGATTTTTCTGCTCATCTGCGTTTCTTTATACATCTTCGTTTTCCGTCATATTCCAGATGAATTTTTCTGCTCCATCTGTATTTCTTTATACATCTTCGTTTTCAACATATTCCAGACGATTTTCTGTTCATCTGCCGTCGGCCCTCTCCGGCCGGGATGAAAGCCGGTCCACTGCTTGGGCTGTCGTCTCCTTAGATAACTCGTAAGGCAGGTTCCGCGGACCAGGCCTCGCCCTCCGTACGTGAGTGTCGGCGAGACCAAGGACCGTCCTGTCTTACACCTTCCACAGTGGTGAATCCCTCCCTGGCTGGGCTCACCAGGGTTCGTTGTGTGGCACTTCATTCCACACTCCTTAACTTCCTAGTAGAAAAATATAAACTCTTCTTAATCCTAGACCAGGTAGGACTTGAAAGAAGTGGGGTGGTGTGTGGCGGGTGTGGTGCTGCATTCCTCACGCTGCATTCCTCACGCTGCTACTTCTCTTCTTATATGTGCTGTGGTCGGATTCCGGCTAGCCATGGGGCGGTACTGTGTGTGATATTTGACAGAAACAATCCTAAAGGGATGATGGATTAGTTGGAAGTGCATTCGCAAAAAAAAACAAATATTTACTTTATACGTTACGTCAATGTTTGGTAACTATTATTTCCGTCACGACAATTTTCTCATTAGGCTGGGTCGGGGAGTGAAGCTCTGCTCACTACATTGAATATTATTTATCACTACGCGTCAAAGAGTACATTACAAATCATACTAGCATAAAAACACACTGAGTGAAGCTCTGTAATTATCGCAATATTACTTTATATTAACCATCATCATCAACATATAGCTTACGGGACAAAAGACGGGGGATTAGTGAGGTCTTACGCGGCTGGCCAGGCTGGCGCGGGGCGGGGTGGGGCCAGGCGTGGCGGGTGAGGTGGGGGGGGAGCCGGGGCGTGGTTGATCGGGCCAGGCCGGGGCTTTGCGGGGCACGGAACGGCGGGGCGGGGCAGGGCGGGGCACGGAACGGCGGTGCGGGGCGGGGCGGGGCAGGGCGGGGCAGGGATGGGAGGAAGGGTAAGGAGGGTGAGGTGAGGATTAAGACAGGGAGGAGGATGTAGGTTAAAAGACATGTTAAGTTATAACAGTTAGTACAGACACCGCTTTCATAACTGAAAAAATTTCTACGTTCAACACTGACCAACAATCAAACTGCTCTTGGGCTACTGAGAATGTCACAGATCGCGGGGGACACTGAGAAATCACGTTAAGCACTGAACATATTTCTAGAAAAAATTCGCGCATACCACGACGAGAGACATTTACTTGAGCTGTAACGGTGACACACTAGGACACTTTTCACGCTACGACGCTACGACACAGGAATTACTTATTACACAATTGTAGACAAACTTAGACTGAATCAAATGAAGGATGAAACGAGCCAGGTGTTATGGCTAACCGAGGGAAGGCGTGAGTTTACGTTAAGTTCGCTGCTACCATTATAATAACTAAGCGAGGAAGGCGTGAATTAACGTATATAGTTCGCTGTCACCACTAACAAGGGACAATGAGGGCGTGAGTTACATATAGTACGCTGCCGCCAATATAATGAAACTATATCTTGCATGAACGCCTTATCACGCACTTTCGAACAATGCTCAAACAACGAGTCAGGTATTATGGCTAAAATGAGGGAGGGCATGGGTTTACGTTAAGTACACTGTTACCAATAACAAGGGACGAGGGAAGCGTGAATTACATATAGTTCGCTGTCACCAATATAATGTTACGAATGCAACCACCCTTGTACTGCCTGCTTCGTCGAGATAGTTACGAGATTACTTCAAAAGATTCTAACTATCACTGTACTGAACACTAAAGTTAAGAGGCGTGAGTTCTTACTTTAAGTGCGCTGCCGCCATTGTAATGATTACATACATATATATAATATTGATAGTATAAGAGTATAAAGAGAGGAAGATTTTGGTAGCGTGGCCGTGATAGTTATTTACTCTTATCGTACACTGGTCGTGTCTTACACGTCAATACACATCAATCACGTTCTTAAAGGCGACTTCTTAAACACTGCTTCGTTACAACTCTTTATTAATCACGAACATGATATGGACACATTAATAACACCTTCTATTGAAGTTACTAGGACATTATATTTACGTTACTAGGACATCATATTACGTTACTAGACACTCTGATTCTCGGACACGAACATGAAATGAATACACTTCCCATGTAGGTAACTCATCCCATGGAAAGCTCTGACAAACACTCACGTGACCTAGGGGAGGCCTAGCAGGTAGTCCTGGGTTGTCTCTATGGGAGACTGCTTAGCTGGGCGCTGGAGGGAAGTCTCGGTCCAGACCGGAGGCGACTTGCCTCCGGCCCTTGACTTCTCTCGAGCAGGCCTGGTGGTGTAGTAGCTGGCCACCTTGTTACAAGACAACTCTCTCTCTGCGAATTCCCGAGGGAGGACCAGGACGTCCGATATATTGGGATGCGAGCCGTCAGGTTCAGCTGGCCGGGGGGGGGGCGGCGAAGGGTCTCCTTACATTTGACCTCGCAAATGTGAGGTCAGGTCTGGACTTTTCAGAACTATCTGGGAAAGTCATCAGGTGGGGCCGTGTGTATATTGGGAGAGCAACCGTGAGAGTTCCCCTACACTTGACCTCCCAAACGTCGGGTCAGACTGGAGTTTCTGAGATGTAAGGAGAAGTCATCAGGTGGGGCCGTGTGACACGAGAGGCCCTGGTTGATTTGTGGCCCCTTGAGTTGGGCTCCAAGGGTTACATTTGACCTGGCTAATGTGAGGTCATGTCCGGCCTTTGTTCAGAGAGTAGGTTATTGTATATTGGAAGAGGGTCGGCTGGTGCCTTCTTACATGTTTTGTTGGGGCCACATGTCACATGGGAGGGGAGCTAGGCTGATTTACAATCCTTGGTCAACTGCAGAGTTA
>NW_024717570.1:5000-11510 GCF_018991925.1 Homarus americanus | reverse complement strand
CAAGTAATTCATTGGCCAGCAAGGTGATGACGTCAGGAGTGGCATTTACATTGCAAAAAATATGGACTATAATTCCCATCAGTACAATCGCGAGTTTCTATTGGTTGTCTTATTTATGACGTCCTAAAGATTTTAGTGTGCCACCAGATAGCGAACAGTCATTGGCCACCGGGGTCATGACGTCAGGAGTGGTATTGACACGCGCGGTGATAGGGAGTGAAGCTTGGAATAGCTCGAGTATGCTAAACGTATCCCGGTTTATACTCGATTGAATGTTTATGAGACTATACGGGAAGGAGGGAAGAAGGTGGAGAAGGGGAGGGGAAGGAAGGGGAGGGGAGGAGAAGGAGGGGAAGGGGAGTGGAGAAGGGGAGGGAGGAGAAGCTGTAGAAGGGGAGTGGAGAAGGGGAGGGAGAGATGGTGAAAGGGAAAGGATGAAAAAAGGTGGGGAAGACAAGAGGAAAGGAGGGGGGGGTGGAAGAAGGTGGAGAAAAGGGGAATTGAAGGGGAAGGAGAGGAGAAGAGAAGGTAAGAGAAGAACAGGACAGGAGAAGTAAGAGGGAAGAGATAAGCTGTGTCTTGTGTACACCTGTACCCCACACCAACCAACCTCTAATACCTATTGACGTGTACTAAGAGATATTATCAATGTTTTATACAATGCTTTTACCGGTGGCGATCACGTGGGGGGATTGACTCAAGGAATTTTGGTTTGGTTTGGTTTTTGGACGAAGGGAACAGGTGAATTAAAGAATATATTTTATACATCTTCAATTTTGGGTCTCTCTCTCTCTCTCTCTCTCTCTCTCTCTCTCTCTCTCTCTCTCTCTCTCTCTCTCTCTCATCTATTTGGCCATTTCTACCCTCTCCTCCATACCTGGCCACATCTTCTAACCTGCCCACCCTCCCTGGCCACACTTAATTCCTTACCCCCACTTGTCATTCTTTCACCTACCCACCCCTTCCTGGCTGGGCTATATTTGAGCCTCCTGGTCCCACTCACACAGCCTTTCACTCACCACCACACTCCTCCTGGCCACCTCTAAGCCCCCCACCCTCACATCCTACCCCCTCATAGCTCCTTCCTTCTCACCCATCCAACACACCTCCTGGTCCTCCCCCTACCCCCTTCCCTACCCCCTCACTTTCTCCAATTCTTTCTTGAATTTTTATTTTATCAAGACATTATAAGCAGCTTATCAACAGCTCATCACAAGTACATCATAGTAAATCAAATGTAATATTCTCTTCCCCGTTTTCTCCGTGACTAATCCGAATACTAAAGAGTTTTGTGCTGTTCGTGTTTTTTATAGACGTTGCTAGTTTTTTTTTGTGTGTGTGTCCTTGCTGTGTTTGTTTTTATACCCATGGGTAGTGTGTATTTGTGTGTGTATTTGTTTTCCTTTTGTGTATTTGTAAATCTCTAGTTTTGTTTTTAAATTTGTGATAATCTTTTTTTTTAATTCCTTATACAGAATCGCCGTAATAGAATGCCCAGATTTTAAGAGTAATATATAAAAATCTGGGTACTGTTTTTTTTGATAACTCTGTATATGAAATCTCTATATTATTCCTTGCTTATTTCATTGACCGTCACCTGCTTGGAATATTTTGCCCGCCTTTCATATTAAACAACTTGTATAATATATATTGGAATTCACAAGTAACATAATGTACAATAATCACAAAATCTTAAAGAAACAGAAAAAATGTGAAAAAATAACAATTAATCTTCGAAAACATTAAGTATTATACGTATTTTAAACCAAAGAAATACACGACTCGTTCTTGGACTTGCATTATATAGATCCGTCTTTACTGTCCAAGAACGCATCACTGGCTCGTCTTCCACTACCACCAATCAGAGGCCAGGTGTTCTCTCTCTATTCTGTGTCACCTGAGCGTGCGCGTTCGTGAAGGCTGGGCAATAAAGCAGTTTTATTAGGCTCTTTATGGATTTCATTGGATTTAAACACGCATCATAAACAGGGGATTCACGTAGGATTACTCGACGGGAATATCTTCACGGCAAAGACTTGTTGGTGAAAGTTTAAGCTGTCGGAACTAATCGGGGGGGAGGGGGGGAGGAGGACGGGTGGGGGAGTTTTGCCTCGTAAAGTCCCGTGTTCACTTCCAATTAATTGTAGTTTGTCGTTCAGGGTTGTAAAGTTGTGATAGGGAGATATGTGAGCGTTTAGTGGGTGAGGGAGGGAGGAGGGAGGGAGGGCTGGTGAGGGGAGGGAGGGAGGGAGGGGAGGCTGGGTGAGGGAGGTGGGAGGAGGGAGGGAGGAGGGGAGGGAGGAGCAAAACTAGTGTATATTGTTGGTGGGTGGAGGAGTGAGGGATGTGGAGGAGGGAGAGAGAGGAATGAGTGAGAAAGGAAGAGAGAGTGACGCTTTAGTCTGCTGCTGACTGGTGTGGGGTGAGTGAGGGAGAAAAGAAAACAACATTGTGTATTGCTTTGAGGGTGGGTGGTGGGGTGGGGTGGGGTGGGGGTGGGTGGGTGGGGTGGGGTGGGTGGGTGGTGGGGTGGGTGGGTTGGTCGGGGTGGGTGGGGTGGGTGGGTGGGTGGGTGTGTGTCGGTGGGTGAAAGAAGAGCTTGGTCTCCTAAAAGCTATAATATAAGCTAAGTTACTGGAAGTATACTGCCTATAACATTATTTATACAGCACTAAGAACATACCTCACAGTCTAGTATAGTCTTTTTAACTTTCTACAACAAATACAGACTATCATATATTAGTACAAACAAAAACAAAAAACAAAAATTTCTTCATAGCCAAACAAATAAATTTATTACACCACAAACAATCAATGAATTTTTTTGTCAGAATTCTTTTTTATCTTTACTGAAAACAATAAAATGTAAGTAACTATTGATTACAGAGAAAGAAAACAAAACACGATCACTTCCGTCTGTTTTATGAAGCAAAAACGATTTAATTAACCTTGAAACACCTTTAATTATAGAAACAAATGCAGCAGGTAACTCGTCTCACCTGTACCAAATGAAGCAGAGTTACCTGTCTCCCAGAAACGTTTAATTACAGAGTAGATTAGCAACGAGTATGCTAAACTATAACACAGGTAGTTGACGAGTATACTAAAACATTATATTAGTAACAAGTAAATAAAAATAATATATCAATAACGAGTAGGGGGTAGAGGAGGAGGGGTTGAGGAGGAGAGGTAGGAGGAGGAGGGGTTGAGGAGAAGGGGTAGAGGAGAAGGTGGAGGAGAAGGGAGAGGAGAAGGGGTAGGAGGAGAAGGGTAGAGGAGAAGGGGTAGAGGAGAAGGGGTAGAGGAGAAGGGATAGAGGAGAAGGGGGTAGAGAAGGGGTGGAGGAGAAGGGGTAGAGGAGAAGGGGTAGAGGAGAAGGGGTAGAGGAGAAGGGGTTGAGGGAGAAGGGGTAGAGGAGAAGGGGAAGGAGGAGAAGGGGTGAGGAGGAGAAGGGGTAGGGAGGAGGAGAGGGAGAGGAGGGGAGGGGTAGAGGAGAAGGGGTAGAGGAGAAGGGGTAGGGGAGAAGGGGTAGAGGAGGAAGGGGTAGAGGAGAAGGGGTAGAGGGAGGAGGGGTAGAGGAGGAGGTAGGAGGAGAAGGGGTGTAGAGGAGAAGGTAGAGGAGAAGGGTAGGAGGAGAAGGGGGTAGAGGAGAAGGGTAGAGGAGAAGGGGTAGAGGGGAGGAGGGGTAGAGGAGAAGGGGTAGAGGAGAAGGAGGAGGAAGAAGAGGAGGAGGAGGGGGAGGCGAAAGGGAGGAGAAGAAGAGGAAGGAGCAGGAGGAGGGTGGGGGTGAAGGGGAAGGAGGAAAAGGAGGGTGATGGACAGAGGAGGAGGAGGAATAGAAAAAGAGTAGAAAAAGAAGAGTAGATGAGGAGGAGGAGGAAGAGGAGGTAGAAGAGAGATGGCAAGTACTGTAAATGGAGGATGGAGGGCGGGGGGGGGGGGTTGAAATGGCCAACTAAATAAATACATAACAATCCTATAAACGTATTTGTCTATCTCTATCTAACTATCTATTTTGAATCTATCTGTCTCTACTATTTGTCTATATTACTTCAATCTATTCATCAATCTACCCATCTATTTATTTATCTATTTAAACGTCATCTATTTTTCTATATGTGCTGTATATCGATCAGATTTACGCAACAATTATAACATCTTAAACGTTCGTGGTGTCCGTGCGTGTGTTCGTGGTGTTCGTGCGTGTATTTGTGGTGTCCGTGCGTGTGTTTGTGGTGTGCGTTTTGTGGTGTCCGTGTTGTGTTTGTGGTATCCGTGGTGTGTTCTTTGTGTCCGTGCGTGTGTTCGTGATGTCCTTAGCGTGTTCGTAGTGCCAGTGAGTGTTTTCGTAGTGTACATGAGTGTATTCGTTGTGTCCGTGCTGTGTCCGTGAGTCGTGTGGGCGGCGGTGAATACCTAAGTCGGCGACATGAAGAATAAATCAGTGTTTTAAGGGGTAATTTGCCATTGTTTGTACACGACGGGGGGTGAGGGTGTGGGAGGTGAGGGTGTGGGAGGGAGGGAAGGAGATGAGGGTGTGGGAGGTGAGGGAAGGAGATGAGGGTGTGGGAGGTGAGGGTGTGGGAAGTGAGGGAAGGAGATGAGGGTGTGGGAAGGAGGTACTAAAGGGGTGGTTGGGTGCGTTGGGGGGAAGGGTGACAGGATGGAAGGAGAGAGAAAAGAAGGCAAGGAAGGAGGAAGGGGGGAAGGAAGGAGTGAGGAGACGAGTGGGAAGAGAGAGGGAAAGGGAGAAGGAAGGAAGGAAGTGGAGAGAAGGAGGGGGACGAGGAAGGGAGGTGGGAGTGAGATAGAGAGAGGGAAAAAGGATGTGAGAGGGAGGGAGGATAGGAGGAAGGAAGAGGGAGATAGGGGGCGAGGGATGGAAGAAGGAAGGGAGGTACTAGATGAGTGGTTGGGGGAGGAAGGAAGGGAGAGAAGAATCGAGAGAAGGAAGGAAGAAGGGTGTATAGAAGGATAAGGATGTGGAAAGGGTGAAGAGAGAAAGCAAATAGAAAGAGGAAAATGATGGGGGAGGAGCGGAGAGAAAGGGGGAATGATGGGGAAAGGAGTGAATGAGGAGGGAAGGGGGAGGGAAGGTGAAGGAGACAGGAGGGAAGGAGGAGGAAAGGAGGAGGGAAGGTGAGGGAGGGAGGGAGGGAGGGAGGGATGTGGGGGGAGGTTAGAGGGACGCACTCTCAATAGTAAAAGTGGGTGTGTGGAAAGGAAGGAGGGAGAAAGGAGGGAAGTTTGAAAGGGTAGGAGAGGAAGGAGAGGAGGAGGAGAGAAAAGGAGTGGTAAACAAAGGGAGAAGATGAAGGAAGTGGAAAGAAAGGGAAGGGAGGAAGGGGAAGAAGACGGGAGAGGGAAGGAGAGGGAGGTAGATAAGATAAGAAAGAAGGGAGAGAAAGAGAGAGATAAAGGATAACCATAGCGAAATCATTAAACCAAAGAGGAACCTAACCTAACCTAACCTAACCTAACCTAACCTAACCTAACCTAACCTAAGCTAACCTAACCTAACCTAACCTAACCTGAACTATCTAATTAAGCAGAAAACTCACACACGAAAACAATGGTACAAAGACATACTGTAACTACCTGGTTGGATGCGACTCTTGATACACCTGTGGCTTTATTATAATACACCTGAGTTAACTTATTCAATATCACAGGTTTGAAAAGGTAATGTTATACAGTAGAGTGGTGCAGTGAGAGCCGTTGTTATACAGCAGAGTGGTGCAGGAGAGCTGTGGTTATACAGTAGAGTGGTGCAGTGAGAGCTGTGGTTATACAGTAGAGTGTGCAGTGAGAGCCGTGGTTATACAGTAGAGTGGGTGCAGCAGAGCCGTGGTTATGGTGCAGAGTGTGCAGGACAGCCGTGGTTACAGGCAGTAGAGTGGTGCAGTGAGAGCCGTGGTTATACAGTAGAGTGGTGCAGTGAGAGCCGTGGTTATACACTAGAGTGGTGCAGGAGAGCTGTGGTTATACACTCAGAGTGGTACAGTGAGCTGTGGTTATACAGCAGAGTGGTGCAGTGAGAGCCGTGGTTATACAGCAGAGTGGTGCAGTGGGGAGCTGCATATACAGTAGAGTGGTGCAGTGAGAGCTGTGGTTATACACCAGAGTGGTGCAGTGAGAGCCGTGGTTATACAGAGTGGCAGGAGAGCTGTGGCACACTCAGAGTGGTGCAGTGAGAGCCGTGGTTATACAGTAGAGGGTGCAGTGAGAGCGTGGTTATACAGTAGAGTGGTGCAGTGAGAGCCGGTTATACAGTGCAGAGTAGTGCAGTGAAAGCCGTGGTTATACAGTAGAGTGGTGGTGTGGGGCTGTGGTTATACAGTAGGAGTGGTGCAGTGAGAGCCGTGGTTATACAGTAGGAGGGTGCAGGGAGAGCTGTGGTTATACAGTAGAGTGGTGCAGTGAGAGCCGTGGTTATACAGTAGAGTAGTGCAGTGAGAGCTGTGGTTATACAGTAGAGTGGTGTAGCAGAGCTGTGGTTATAGCAGAGGG
>NW_024717569.1:0-15968 GCF_018991925.1 Homarus americanus | reverse complement strand
CAGATGAGGCTGCAGGTACTCCTGCCTATCAATATAATATGCGGACGACGGTACGACCAACAAGTTGGTAGCATGAAGTACATTGACCAGCTATACATGTGGACCTCAACCAGCTACCAGGGTGCTAGCGTGCATTTCAGCATCACATCCTGCATAACAAAACGTTCATGTTAAAGGGGAGGACAGAGGTTGAGGCTGTGGTGACCACTGCCGCCCTTGTGTGACGCCACGGGCCAACGCTGCCTCTCTTACCCACTCTCACTCACTACCTACACCACCACACTTCCACTTTCATCCCTTCCAAAGTACCAATACACAAACAACAAAACACATACATACGTAAACACACAAACAGACACATACATACATACACACACACAGATCTCTGATATCAGAGCCAGATATTCTCGGATACCCAAGGTGGCCACTGGCCGTGTCAGGGCACCCGCGGTGGTGGTGGCGACCTCCTTTTCTCGACAACACAGCTACTCGTATTTCCCCAGCAGGACACGCCAGGCTGTGCTGGCCCACTTGTCCCGGCTTGGCCATGCTGGGCCATCTGTATCCCTGCCTGGCCGTATTGGCCCGCCTGGCCTTGCCATCATCACCCAACATTCCTTTTTCTGCTATCCCGGTTTATTATCCACATCAACCATTCTCGCGTGTTCCTGGTACGCAGAGCCTGTATGTTGTGTAACTGTGTTCGGTGTATATCATGAAAAACAAATTGTACATATTATAATAAATTAAGTTAATTTCACTAGTTTCTGCACCTTTCAATGTTTTGTCAAGAATTATTTACATAGCTGACACTAATTTTAACTTCTTACTTTCACCCACTCAAGGTTTACTGCACCTGGACTTGTCTTTTCCAACATTAATTTTTGTGTATTATAAACTGCACCTGAACATATCTTCATCATATACTATAATCATAACTACTCGTACAGTACAGCAGTTCTCAAGATACGAAGTGTTAGGCGTCTGGCACCTGTATAGTACCGATTTCAGTGTTTTCTCGAACTACAAAACAGACACAAAAAGTTACATAAACGTAATAAATATTATATTTGTAATAATACAAAATTATATATGTTAACATATTTTACATAAATTAACTGCCCGCGCAACCATAACTGACATGCAGTCAATAAGTCAGCCTCATCTCGTTAACTGCGTTTATGTTCCCTCAAACTTCGCAGTTTTAATCATGTTATCAACCTTGGCCACCACTGGTGATACGAGACAATGGAAAAGAGAGCTGGTGCCAGTACACATCCTTGTTTTACTCCTGTTTGAATGGGGAAGAACTTAGACTGGGTGCCATTGTACAGGACACTGCCGTTCATGCCATCGTGGAGTTGCCTCCAATGACGATGAATTTTGGTGGGCAGCTAAAACAGCTGAGGGTCCGCCAGAGGGCTTCCATTTTTACCGAAGGCATGGGTAAGGTTGATGAAGGCCATGTACAGGTGACGACACTGTTCTCTCACTTTTCCTGTACTAGCGGGCGCAAATATCATGTCAGTGATGTCAGGTGATGGTCTAAGCCATTGAGATTCTGGGAGGAAGTTTTCCGCCTCAGGAAGAAGTCTGTTTGGGAGGACTCGGGTGATGATCCTACCAGCCAACAGTCTGACCAGTCTCCTTGTTCTATAAAATATTGGCGATGAAGGAATCTTTAAGAGCTTGGGGGATTTCGTCCTTTTTACATATATTCTCCAGGGAGAGAGTGGAGACGGCTGGTGACAGATTCCTGGTTTATAAACCTCGGCTGAGATTCCATTAGGCCCTGAGGCTTTGTTATTTTTCATCTGTTTGATGGCAGTAGCTACTCCATCCAGGTAAGGAGGATAGCTGAGATGGTCAGCTCTGGATGCTGAGGGACCTACTGGGTAGTCAGACATCCACATCGATGTATCGGTTAACCAGTGAGTGGTAGTGCTCTTTCCAGCACAGAAGCATGCCTCTCTCATTCATTATAGATTTACTTTCGGTTGAGCAGACTGGGGCTACACCATGAGTGATTGGCAAGTTATTGCATTTAATGTGATTTATTTTAAACCAGTCGTTATTTAGATTGCGAAATTTGCGCTTTCTTCTTGTGGAAGGTATCACCTTGGTCCGAGACTGAGGTTTGTTCTACCACTCAGTTAACTCAACAAGTTTATCATAGACAAGAACATAATTTCCGAATCATTTCATCAAACCAGTCCTGTTGTATTCTTTCGATATGGCCGAGTCTCTGGTTTTGCCATGACAGTGTCGAGAATACCCCATTCGACACTGGATTTGGGCTGTTTGTTGTCGGGTTGTTTATCAGCCCCTGTTCGAGTTGTTTCTAAAAGCATGTGTTACTGATTCTCCAGATGTTTAGTGTTAAAACCTTCTGGCTTGTTGCTTTCACCGTTTTGGGGGAGGAAGTGAAAGCTTGGCTGTGAAGAGACGATGATCAGTGTCGCAATGGTATGAGCTATGCATGGCATTGATGAGAACATCTCGACGATCTTTCTGACAATGATGTAGTAATGAGACAGTGTTTGATTGGGTGTTGTCACGAACCCTTGAACTTATCGACCTGCCTAAACAAGGTATTGGTGATAGTGAGGTTGTGTGCAGCACACTTGCTGAGGATGAGTAGGCTGTTGGGATTACACTTGCCTAGTCCATTTCTCCCTATGATTCCCTGACAAATGTCAGTATCTCTGCCAACTCTGGCATTGATGTCACCCAGGAGCACAACCTATTCTTCTCTGTTGAGGTCGGCGTAAAAGGCCTCCTTGATGTCATCCTCTGCATCCAGTGGTGGAACGTATGCACTGATAAAGAAGGCATGACGTGAGTAATTCTGTGGGATTCGGAGCGTCTTGATGCGCTCGTTGATTCCAATAGGCATTTCCAGTTGCCTATGTAGGTTGCATTGGCGGATGCTAAAGCCAACTCCATAAATGCATTTCTAGCAGGCTTATCCTTCCAGAAGAAGGTATAGCCAGAAACCCGTTCTTTGAGTCGACCCTCATCTGGGAGCCGGGACTCACTAATGGCTGCTATGTCGATGCCATACCTAGACAGTTTTTTGCCACAAGGGCGGTTCTTCTTTCAGGATACTCCTTTGTACCAGTATCCAGACGGGTCCTGACATTCCATGGAACGCCCATAAGAGGTTATATTGTTTGTTTTTCACACACACACACACACACACACACACACACACACACACACACACACACACACACACACAGACACACAGACACACACAGACACACAGACACACACACACACACACACACACACACTCACTAACCTTGACACACCTTCACAATATTTCTTCCTTTATCAATTAAGGACACATAAAATATCAACAGTATGTTTTTTTTTCTTTTCTACGGGGATTACCCGACCCGGGCACAGGTCACTGACCCACATCAGGGCCTGGGGGACGAAAATGTAAAAGTAATAATAATAATAATAATAATAATAATAATAATAATAATAATAATAATAATAATAATAATAATAATAATAATAATAAAGAACCATAAAGAAATACAAAAATGAAAAAAAGATCAAAAGTGAGAAACAATAAATGTAGGTTGTGTTGTCAATAGTAAGAGAAACAATTGAGACCCTGCAATTGTGTGTAAATGAGGCAGAAAGTCAAATCAGTAACCTGAGACTTGGTCACAATTTTTGTGATGCCATGTGGCAGCAGGGTCTACCATAGACAACACATTATGCTTCCAATATCTTCCCAGACGGTAGTACCTCCCTGTTTGGTAGCTGCCCAATACCTACGCTCTTCACAACACCTTTTGCCTTCCACCAAACACCAGACAAGTGCCCGAAGTGATAAGAAAATAGATAAAATTATTTCACATACGCCCCATAGTTCATCACTAGTTGATGGTTGGCCGGGAATAACTTCTACTCAGCCTGTATGTTGTCTACCAGTTCTTCTGGTGTCCTTTCCCTCGCCGGCTCCCAGGTATTAACGATAGAACCCCACATTTTCTATGGGGTTCATATCACAACCATTGCTTGGCCAATCAAGCAGATGAAAGCGGTCATGGTCATTGAACCACTACTGAACTATCCTTGCCGTGTGAGAAAGAAGGCCGCTGTTAAATCAAACCATACTGAGTAACATAACATTGTAATGTTGATATTTTACGTGTCTTAGTAGGAAGAAATAATGTAAGGGTGTGAAAAGGTGTGCGTGTGAGTGTGTGTGTGTGTGTGTGTGTAATGTTGGTGTAATGCGTCTAGTGTGGCAGCATAATGTTAGAGTTAGGTACAGGCATTGCTTGCTCCCTCTCGCTTTCAGCTACCGCCACTGGCTAGCCCTCATGGCGAAGCGAACAGGGAAGCAACTTGTATAAGTCTTCTCGTGCCAGTACACAGCCTCTTCACTATCAAGACTCCTGCTGTGCCTCCTCATGGCAACCCACAGTAAGTGGGGGCCTGTGGGGCCCAGGCTAGATCAGAGTAGCAGTGGGCCCAAGAGGACGGCGCATAGGCCCACTGGCATGTGGACACATCCTGGCGCCTAGCAACCATTGCCCCGCTGCCTTGCGGATTAACCTTGGTAAATATAAGGCGATGGGAGTAAACCCTGAACGAAAAATCTGCGGTGGAGCCCTGCATCAGGCAGACATGCTTACAGAGCTCCAACAAGACCCCAACGGCGGTATAAGCAGAAGAGGTGAGCACCATGGGAACCCAACAACTACATCGGCGGTCGAAGGCAATGCATGATGGACAGGCTACTAAGGCGAAACCCAACAAACTGGGCTATCGGTAGTCCATTGCAACTCTCCCTCTCCCCAGGCATGCAACACTAGCACCACTGGATCAGGAAAAGGGAGAACAAAGATGTGTGGTTGCAGCCTGTGCTCCCTGCCCTCACCACTTAAATCAACTCACACTCAGCTATCATCCAGCTCATCATGACTCTCATCATCATCAAAACCCCTATACCCCCCAAAAGTCCCATGGCAACGGACGAGTGGGAACGGGGACAGTCAGAGATGACTACCGGGAGTCTCGAGTCACAGCTCTGCACATGGGTGGCACAGATAAAATGGTCGTTTATTATACTGGGATCTAGGCAGCAGTGCAATCCAATCCTGTCTGTGCGACTGAGCAACCCTTTCGAGGAGTCACTCTGCTCACCTCACATGGGGAGAGGGCTAGAAAAGGTTTCCTTAACATAGCCTACCTAAAAAAAAAAAAAAAGACTGGGCAACTGCACACACTAAAGTCATCAAAATCACAGATCCAAACAAATACAAACTTTACAACCTCCTACGGTCGCTGCATGGAATGTCAGTACCCTTCTGGATACTGGCACAAATGAGCGTCCTGAAAGAAGAACCGCCATTGTTGCATAAGAGCTGTCTTGGTATGACATCGAAATAGCAGCCATTAGTGAGTCCCGGCTCCCAGGCAAGGGTCAACTCACAGAACAGGGGTCTGGCTATACCTTCTTCTGAAAGGGTAAGCCTGCTCTGGAGAGAAACCTCATTTGTGGAGTTGGCTTTGCCATCCGCCAACACATCCTACACAGGTTAAATGAAAAGCCTATTGGGATCAACAAGTGCTTCATGATACCCTGAGTTCCACTGAATCACTCACTTCATGCCTTTTTCATCTGTACATATGCCCCATCACTGGATGCAGAGGATGACATCAAGGAGCCCTTTTATGCCGACCTCCATCCCCAGAGAAGATAAGGTTGTGCTCCTTGGTGACTTCAATGCCAGAGTTGGCAGAGATGCTGACGTTTGGCAGGGAGCCATAGGGAGAAATGGACTAAGCAAGTGCATTCCCAATGGCCTACTCCTCCTCGGCAAGTGTGCTGTACACAACCTCACCATCACCAATACCTTGTTTAGGCAGGCCGACAAGTTCAAGGGTTCATGGCAACACCCATGATCCAAACACTGGCATCTCATTGACTACATTAATGTCAGAGAAAGGAATCGCCGTCATGTCCTCATCACCCGTGCCATGCGTGGCTCAGACCACTGTGACACTGATCATCGGCTCATGAGAGACAAGCTCTCACTTCACGTCGCCCCAAAACGGCTAAGGTAGTAAACCTCTGAAAGAGATTCTAACACTAAGCATCTGGAGGATCCAGCGGTAGCACATGCTTTCAGAGAGCAGCTCGAACATGGGCTGATAAACAACTCGTCAACAAACAACCCAATTCCCAGTGCCGAAAGGGATATTCTCAACACTGACATGACAAAAACCTGCAGAAAGACCCTCGGCCAGATCGAAAGAATACAGCAGGACTGGTTTGATGAAAATTCCGGCAATCAATGTACTCATCAATGATAAACGTACTGCTTTAACTGAGTCGGACCGAAGCTGAGACCTTCCGCAAGAAGAAAGCTGTGGCCCAGCGGAAACTTCGCAATCTAAAGAATGACTGGTTTAAAAATAAAGCAACGGAAACACCAAAATTTGCAGATGAGCACAAAATGTGCGAATTTTTCAATTCCACCAAAACATATTTTGGGCCAATCAATCATGGCGCAGTCCTCCTCCGCTCATCTGACGGTAACTCCAGTGCAGGAAAGAGCACTACCATTAGCTGCTCAACCGAAATACTGATGTGGATGTCCTGACTACCCAGTAGGTCCCTCAGCATCCAGAAATGACCCACCTTAGCTATCCTCCATGCATAGATGAGGTAGCTAGTGCCATCAAACAGATGGAAAATAACAAAGCCTCAAGGCCTGATGGAATCCCAGCCGAGGTGTATAAAGCAGGAGGACCTCTGCTTATCAGCCATCTCCACTCTCCTGGAGAATATATGAGAAAATGAGGAAATCCCCCAAGCTCTTAAAGACTTCTCCATCATCAAATATTTTTAAGAACAAGGAAGACCGGTTAGACTGTGGCAACTACCGCGGGATCTCGCTGCTGTCAATAGCTGGCACAATTATTGCCCGAGTCTTCCTTAACAGGCTTTTTCCTGAGGCGGAAATCTCAATGTGGCTTTAGACCATCACGTGATACCAATGACATGATCTTTGCTGCCCGTCAGATACAGGAAAAGTGCAGAGAACAGCGTCATGACCTGTACAATGTGTACATGGCTTTCATCGACTTAACCAAGGTCTTCCACTCGGTCAACAGGGAAGCCCTCTGGTGGACTCTCAGCCGTTTTGGCTGCCCCCCAAAATTCATCGCCATTGTTAGTCAACTCCACGATGGCATGAACGGCAGTGTCCTGCACAATGGGACCAAATCTGAGTTCTATCCCATGCAAACGGGGGCTAAACAGGAGTAGAATTTCTTACCAGCTTTGATCCATCCACTGGTACTGTATGTAGTGTCGTGTGGGAGAGTAATACATTTCAAAATTCCTACAATTACTTGTGATCTCTTGATGAGTGATTCGAGAGTAGCCCACGATGGGGAAGATTTCTCCTTCTGGTCCCCCTTTCTAAACACATCTCATCTAATGGCATTTACTTTTGAAAAAGATTTCCCCTTTTCATACTTACTACAAAGAAGGCTTTGGAGGTTGCATTTTTTTTTTCATCTGTGTCAGTCTACCCAAATGCTTGAAAACTATTGACGATTTAACAGCTCTCTTCCATTAGTAGGTCGTGTTTGAGCCATCCAATCTCCTTCACTGAATGCAAGAAGACCCAATAGTCCCCTAGCCTCCTTTCCTACTGTTGAACATCTCTATACTATATTTACGCGATGAGTCAGTTTTCCTGGCCAGAAATAAGTATGAAGTTTGAAGTTCATGGAGTGGCGTGTGCAGATTTCCATGAATAACAGAAATACATCAGTGTCAGGTGAACGCACATCAGTGACTGATTTAGGAGTTTCCGATCTGCATCAAGGACATGTAATAGGATCAGGTATTCTTCACGTATGCTTCTTCAGGTAATCATCAATATTATCCAAACCAGAAGTACCATAGATTACTGTACAGCAACATTTTTGTCATGAAGAAAGGCAGGAGAGCAGCATCACCCAAATATTTGGTGAGTTGGTCTTTGGTCTTCACATGTGAAAAACTTCTTCAGTGATAAAACAACATATAAGCCCAACAATATGTAGGAATTGGTGGTTGATACAAAATTTAAAATGATCGCCAACATCCAAGATGGCAAGGCAAAATACCACCAGTGTTTTTATCTCATAATACCCTATGTAATGCACATTTACCATAAAAACAATTTCAGCAATAACAGTCTCACGGATGAGAGATTTGGTAACAAAGTGGACCTCATATTTCGTCTGCTTACACTCTCTTACGGTATTCATTTCAGGGACAAACTTTTGGTGTAGTAAGGTGAGGGTTGAGTGGAGACAGTCATTCGTCTATAAACACCACACAGTAGGGTTGTGTGATCGGAAATGTCAGACAGAGTCAGCAGCTGTGGTTGGGCGTGACCGGAAATGTCAGGACAGAGTCAGCAGCTGTGGTTGGGCGTGACCGAAAATGTCAGGACAGAGTCAGCAGCTGTGGTTGGGCGTGACTGGAAATGTCAGGACAGAGTCAGCAGCTGGGCGTGACTGGAATGTGTGGGTACGTAGCCGTGGTTGGGTGACCGGAAATGTCAGGACAGAGTCAGTAACTGTCGTTTGTCAAGCAACGTTGATATTCTGACTTGTAGAAGAGCCGTGTGGTGTGTGGCGAGAGAGACAGACAGACGTGACTGAGAGTTGTTGGTCTGATTTGAAATGTACAAATAAAAGAAAATTAATTTAACTTTGATGCTCCTGTAGGTAAAGGAAGGAAGTTCTAACATTTATATACTTGGATTTGTCTTTGGGTTACGGTTAGTCGACTATTTCAATGATCTGAGTAAATCATGTTAAAAGAAGAATTCAGCAGCTATAAACCAAACAATAAGTGACCCTCATGTAATATACAGTTCAGTCACCAAAAGGACTGTCGCCTCTTGAACCACAAACCCTGAGTTTCAGATATTTGAACACAAAGCATTTAAAGACCAATTAATGTATCAATGGCTACTACTTCTGGTTCATGAGCCTGAATCTCGGGGTTCGTAGAACTGCAGGAGATGCCATAGAAATTGTGAGGGGTGACTGTACAGCATATAATGATCAGAGTACCGAAGTGCTGATAAGTTTGGCCATTATAATGGTGATTATAATGGCTTCATCGACTTCCATCCAACAGTTTCATTAGTTGTAATAAACCAAGAATTTAACTATGAAATAAATCGATAGAGACATAAGACATATAATTTTGTATATCCTGTATATATTTGAGCAAAAAATAAAACTGCTAGATTTTATTGCTGAAATTATGCCATCATAATCTGGAGGTATAATTGTATTATATATAGCAAACTTACCACTGATATGGGTGAACTTCTGTTTATTTACACAAACCAGCTATCTCCTCGATCCCATGCTAACACATAATTATTGTGTTCACTATTCTCTTGATCCTGGCAATCCCTGATGCCATCTTAGAAACAATGATGAATACGGAAAATAATTTCTCCACAATCCATTTTTCGTCAGGTTTAACAAATGAGTCAGGTTGAAGTACTGCCATAGTCTTGGCCCTAATACAGTATCATATAAACACGAAAGTTTCCTATTGTCGTAACAATATTAAGAGCAATATTAGTTTTAGTACTAATATTATATGTATAAATCTAATCATATAAGTTTCACTAGATCATCAAAAATATATTTTATGAACTGATAAATTATGACTTTCTAGACATGTTCAATTTGTACCTATAATTTTCCTATAAGCTATTAAATGTTTATTACTACAAATATTCACGACACCGGATACATTTATTTCACTCATCTAATTATATATATTATATTAATAATTTTCCATATAGTACAACGGGCAGAAGCTTAAGTTAAAATAAGTATAAGGTTAAAGAATTTAGCAAGGACAACTGGTGTTCCCCGTTGAGTGTTGACCGTCCATCAGTTACCAAGTTCACCAGCCAGTGCCGGCCAGACGACGCCATTTTCTGTCTCCCAGATAAGCTATACTACTTACTGTACTGTGATCTGATTCCCATCTACTTTGTGACATTGCTAGAATAATGGCGCTACAAACATCTATGATAAAAGCTAAGGTGTGGAAGGTGATAAAGTTTAAGTGTTATGTCAAAATCAACAGCTGTGATGTAAACAAACTTTCCTCAAACGTATTCAAGATTTATTGGTAGAAGTCAATATTATCAACCACATCGTCAAGTGTGTTAAGTGACAACATCAGGATGGATTTTGTTTTGATATATTTAATAAGTGTTTGTGTTATAGTTAAGTGATAATTAGTGATTTCCCTTAAGTGATAGTGAAGGATCTCGGTTAAGTGAAATTAGTGATCTCAGTTAAGTAATAATTAGTGATATAAGTAGATGATAATTAGTGATCTCGCTAAGTGATAATTTATATCTCATTTAAGTGAAAATTACTGATCTTAGTTCAGTGAAAATTTGTGCTCTCTGTTAATTGAAAATAAGCAAATCTCGGTCAAGTGAAAATTGGTGATTTCAGTTAAGTTAAATTAATGATCTCGATAAGTGATAATTAGTGATCTCACTTAAGTGATAATTCTTACCTTGTTAGGTGGAAATAACTGATCTAAATTAAGTAAAATATAAGCGATCTTAGTTAAGTGAAAATAAATATTATCGGTTAAATGATCGACCTCAACATGAAGCCACCAGCAAGACCACCAGTGAGTATTTTGACTTTTTAGTAATATTCAAGTTGTTGTTCTATTAGCTTGGCTACAAAAGAAAAAGTCTCCATAGAAGATAAAAGCTTTCTTACCTCGAAACAGAGATACAATGCAGGAGGAAGACTTTTTGCAAGTTATCAATTTTGACTAATGAAATAGGCGGAGGCGACTGCCAATAGTGTCAGGTTTACATTGTAAAAATGATTTTTTTTTCAAAGAAAGGAATTACAGGTCAAGATTCAGAAGAGGTCAACCACAGAACTCTATATTAATTTTATGGTAAAGGTGTAGATGAGGGTGACCACCAGAAGGAATTGTCTTTATTCAAGACATCTTCAGAGCCTGCAGTTACATGGACCGAGAGGCTTAAGTACACAGGGTGACCTTACACAAACATGAGGTCAGGTCATAAACACGACCTCCACTAATCCGCACACCAACACCACCACACACAAGAGCAGCTTAAGAGAAAGGACGACGTGACTAGTCAAGTTAAGTTAAGTCAAGTCAGGTAAAAATATGGGACCCACTAATCATCTATCCTACATCCAACTCCAAGGCATTCAAAGCAGGGAACAGATTGGACCCCTCGTAAACTTATTTACAAAATCAGTAGACACTGGAGTTGTGCCAGACTTGTGGAAACAGGCAAATGTAGTACCCATATTCAAAAGGGAGACAGCATCAGCGTCAAATTGCCGGCCGATCAGTTTGACGTCAGTAGTGGGGAAATTTCTTGAATCAATTATAGCAGATAGCATCCGATCGCATCTAGAGAAAACAAATTAATCTACGACTCTCAACATGGGTTTACAAGGAAAATCTTGTCTAACAAATCTGCTAACGTTTTTAGGAAAGTCTTCGAGGTAGTAGATAATGACGAAAATTACGATGTTATTTACTTAGACTTTAGCAAAGCATTTGACAGAGTACCGCATCAGAGGCTTCTGAGAAAAATTAAGGCTCATGGTATCGAGGAAAGTTTTAAATTGGATAAAATCATGGCTCACCGATAGAACGCAGAGGGTCGCGTAGATGGTGTTAAATCTGAATGGGGCCGTGTAACCAGTGGGGTTCCCCAGGGTCAGTACTAGGCCCACTCTTGTTCATAATCTACATAAACGATGAATACTGGGATCAGTGACATAAGCAAGTTTGCGGATGACACTAAAATAGGGCAACAAATTAATTCAGGTAGGATGCAAATGCATTACAGGAGGATCTAAATAAACTGCAGGGTTGGTCTGAAAAATGGCAAATGAAATTCAACACCAGCAAGTGCAGCGTATAATATTGGAAGAACAAATACTTATAATGTATACAGCCTTAACAACATCAACCTAGAAGTCGACTTGTGAAAGAGACCTAGGAATTTTAGAACATAAGAACAAGAGAATGGAGGAAACTACAGCGGGCCTATTGGCCCATACTGAGCAGTCGTTTACACCCAACCTATGTTTGAAGCAATTCAGCGTATTCGAGTTAATGATGATGTTTGGTAACTCGTTCCCATTCATCCACTACTCGTTTCCAAACCAGTGTTTACCTATTTCACGCCTAAATCTACATTTCTCTAATTTAAAACCATTGTTACGAGTTCGCTCCTGTTTGGATAATTTGAGTACCTTTGTAATGTCCTTTGTTTAGTCCTGCCTTCCACTTATACACCTCTATCAGGTCGCCCTCGCTCTACGTCTCTCAAGGGTGCAAATTAAGATGCTTTAACCTGTCTCTATCTCAAGGTTCCTAATGCCGGGGTTAGTCTTGTCATTCTCCTCTGAATTCTTTCCAAGATTCTATATCCATTCTGTAATACGGTACCAGAGAACTGTTGTAATCCAGGTGTGGTCTCACGAAACTCTGGAGTTTCAAGGTAGGTAGATTCATGGATGATGAAATGGTGTACTCTCGAAGGGCTGCCATGCACAGGCCAACCGGCCTATTGCAGACTCCTTATGTTCTTGTATAAGAGTCTGCAAGGCCGGTTAACATTCCAGCACTCCACACAAAGTTGCTAAGCTTGTTCCACTCATCCACCAATTTTGCGAACCAGTTCCTTCCTATCTCCTCCTAAACCTAAACTTATCCTTAATCCGTTGCTCCGAATCGTATCCTGCTCGGATATTATAAGAACTTTATCTATATCTTCTTTATTGATTCCTTTCACCCACTTAAATAATTCTGTCATATCTCCCTGCACTCTTCGTCTTTCTAGGGAATGCAAGTTTAGTTTCTTTAACCTATTCAGATATGGAAGGTTTCTAAGTCCCGAATCATTTTCGTCATTCTTCGCTGCACCGACTCTAGTGAATTGATATCCATTCTATAATAAGGGCACCACAACTGAACCGCATAATCGAGGTGCTGCCTGACTAGCGCAAGATATAGTTGCAATAAGACCTCTGCACTCTTTACACTTCTAGATATAAAACCCAATACTCTGTTTGCCTTATTTCGAACATTAACGCACTGTTTCTAGGCCGTAGGTTCGGGCTTCAAAATACCCCTGGGTCTCTTGCACAAGTCGACTTTTCTAGGTTGATGTTGTTATTGCTGTATACATTGAACATAAGAACATAAGAAAATAAAGAGTCTGCAATAGGCCGGTTGGTCTGTGCATGGCAGCTCCTGTCGAGAGTTACTACCACTTTCTATCATCCATGAATCTATCCAGTCTCCTTTTGAAACTTTCTAGCGTTCCAGAATGACTACATAGTTGCTAGCTTGTTCCTCGTATACATTGACAGTATTTGTTCTTCCAATATTAAGTACGCTGCACTTGCTGGTGTTGAATTTCATTTGCCATTTTTCAGACCACCCCTGCAGTTTATTTAGATCCTCCTGTAATGCATTTGCATCCTGCCCTGAATTAATTTGCCGCCCTATTTTGGTGTCATCCGCAAACTTGTATGTCACTCCTGATCCCAGTATTTAGATCGTTTATGTAGATTATGAACAAGTGGGCCTAGTACTGACCCGTGGGGAACCCCACTGGTTACACGGCCCCACTCAGATTTAACACCATCTACGCTGACCTCTGCGTTCTATCGGTGAGCCATGATTTTATCCAATTTAAAACTTTCCCTCGATACCATGAGCCTAAATTTTCTAGAAGCCTCTAATGCAGTACTGTCAAATGCTTTGCTAAAGTCTATGTAAATAACATCGTAATTTTCGTCTTTATCTACTACCTTGAAGACTTTCTAAAATCGTCAGAAATTTGTTTGACAAGATTTTCCTTTTATAAACCCATGTTGAGAGTCGTAGATTAATTTGCTTTTTCTTTAAATGCGATTGGATGCTATCTGCTATATTTGATTCAAGAAATTTCCCCAATGCTGACGTAAAACTGATCGGCCGGTAATTTGACACTGATGCTCTGTCTCCTTTTTGAATATATATACTACATTTGCCTGTTTCCACAACTCTGGCACTCCTGTGTCTAATGATTTTGTAAATAAATTTACGAGGGGTCCGCTAATCTGTTCCCTACACTCTTTCAAGACTCGAGGAAAATTCATCCGGCCCTGCAGATCCTGTCTTCTTTGGTTTATTTATCCTCTAAGAACATCCTCTTTTCTGATAGTGATATTCTGTAATTTCTCTTCTTCCTTCCTGAATATCAGTTCCATCTCCGGAATTTCCTTGCGAATTTCTTCTGTGAAAACTGATAAGTAGCTGTTCAATGGTTTGCTTATTTCTTTGGCCATTTATCACTTGTCCCTCCTGACTTTAAAGGCCCAACGTTGTCCTTGACCTGTTCTATATATCTGGAAAAATCCTTGGGATTCACCTTGGATTCTCTTGCTATTTTGATGTCATAGTCTCTCTTTGCTTTCCTTACATTTTTCTTTAACATTCCTAGATAGTTCATTATACCTATTTCTGAGCTGGTCCTCCTCCTTTAATTTCTTATATATATTCCTTTCTTTATTCCTATGTCATGTTTAAGTTTCTGGTCATCCACCTTGGCTCATTCTTATTTGACCTAGTTTTTCTGTGTATGGTATATTTTGTTCTTGTGCTTTATATTGGTATACTAATGAATATATTATAGTCATTATCAATTGCTGTGTCATCTATGACCTCACCCCTTCCTACTGGGGACTGACGTGACTGTTCCCAGGTGACCTCCTTAGGTACCTTAACCCCTGATAATCCGCCAAACGAAAGATTGGGACTCTGACCATATTGCCATTGTTTTTCGTTTCCAAATTTAGGATGAACCTGATTTGTCTGTGATCATTGTTACCTAGTTCTTCCTACCGTGATATCTCTGATAATATTTTCTTTATTTGTTAATACTAGGTCTAATATATTTGTCACCTCAAGTAGGTTCTGTAAATAGATGTTTAATTGTCTATACTGCGTCAAGTCTTCAGATTCATAGTCACCTACAATGTTGTCCCAGTCAATATTTCTGAAGTTGAAATCTCCCAATGCACAGGTTGTTATATTTTGCTGCCCTACTCATTTCCTGCCATATGGGCTGGACTGCTTCTTCAAGACTTGGGGCCTGTAAATCACTCCCATAATAATTTTTTTTTCTTTCTTCTGTGATTTCTACCCATACAGACTCGGCCTATTTCACCCTTTATAGAATTATTAATACAACATTTTAATGTATCCTTGACGAAGAGTAGGACCCCTCCCCCTTCCTACCTTCCCTGTCCTTAGGTTGTACCCTTCTATGTGGTACTCAAAAAAAAATTTTGCTCGCCAGATTCATCCAAGTTTCGGTGATTGCTATGACGTCTACATTCTTGGTACATACAACCGCTCTCAGCAAGTCTATTTTATTTCTAACGCTCCTACTGTTTGTATAGTATACATTTAAACCTACCCTTCCCTGGTCCTGTTTTACCCTTGTCCTGAGTAATAAATTTTACTTCCCAGGACCTGCTCCATTGTTTCCATGTGTGATTTTATTAAGACTAATATCATGATATGAAACATAAAATGGCAACGACAACGATTGAATCCTAATAGAACCTGACCTAACATACCCAACCTATGGGTTTGTTAGATCAGGTTCTATATATTATCAGTTAATTTGTGTGTTAAACAACATACCTTAATATTGAGGTTGATATACATCAGCAATGGCGAGGAGGAATACTGGAAGCGTTCACTATCATTTAGAAATCCTACCTAACCTAGCTTGAGAAGGACGTGCTCGTTAGTGACCAGAGGAAATGGCCGCCGTGGTAACATAAGAACATAAGAATGGAGGAAACTGCAGCGG